>NW_027611889.1:0-222022 GCF_964261635.1 Lissotriton helveticus | reverse complement strand
TATATGCAGGGGTTAATTGGGGGTGGAGGAAGCGACATATGGGTTACGACTACGTCCACAGAACTCTATGCAATTGTACTAGGGGCGGAGGCAGAAAACAATTTTTTAAATAGGGTTGAGTTTGGATACCACAAAAGGACCAGATTCAAGACTGTAGTGGCAGCATGCAGGATATGGAATGTATTCCTTAAAAAAATGGGGCTGGGAAGATATAATAGGTACACTAGACTTTATAGGAACGAATCATTCCCGGCAGAAGTCTTTGCAGATTCAATAATGCTAGGCTGGACACGGAAGGGGATAGAACAGATCGGGGATCTGATGGATGGGGACGGGATAGCCCAGTTTGCAGACCTTACTGTCAAGTATGGAATCGAGAGGAAGGACTTCTTCAAATACCTTCAAGTAAGGAGTTTCCTTTGTCACAAGCAAGGTGGTAGCTTGGGGTTTAGTAGTAACGAAATAATGGAAAAAATTAAATTAGGAGGGGACTGTACAATTAGATCTTTCTATGCGAGTTTAGCAAAAGGGAAGATGGATGACTTGGAGAAAGTTAGTAATAAATGGGCTGGAAAACTGGGGGGGGAGCCTGGAAGCTTTCAAGAATCCTTGGATCTGGGATGCAGTATTTTGTGTTCAGGTCCCCTGCAATCGCAGCATTATAAGACGTTATTCTCGTTGTATCATACCCCCGCTAGAATAGCTAAATGGGGAGGCACCTCTGGCACTACATGTCCACGCTGTAATGCAGGAAATGCAGATATCATTCACATGTTCGCTACCTGCCCTCAACTTTACACCTTGATTAAAGGCATAGAAGATTTCCTCAGTAACACTCTTGACATAGGAATTAAATTGACACCTAGGATGATATTGTTTGGGATAGATAATCATGATGGATTTGAACAAAAAGAATTTATGTTTATAGCTTCTGCAGTTTTGAGACTGACAATAGCAAGAGTATGGCTAGACAAGCTACTCCCTGGAATGCAAGTTTGGTTGGCAAACTTATTAGCCAGCTATAACCTTGAGAAAGCTATATATGCACGGAGGGGGAAAAAGGGAAGAAGGCTTGGGTTGAAAATTTGGGAACCAATAACCAAATGGAAAGAAAGGATGGCATTATAAGACAATGTGGGGAAAATAATGAATCTTAAATGGTGTTTTACGATACCTATATAGTGCTTAAACTGTTTTGAAAACTTCAATCCAGAGATATGTAAAAGTATTTGATGTTAATTTTGTAAAATGCATAAAAGTATGATGTGTAATACAATGTGCATTTTAAAGAATAATACAAAATTTAAAAATTAAAAAAAAAAAAAAATGAAATAGCAATTCTTTGCCACATGTATCAGTGGTTTAGGACTGAAATTGCGGTTGTAAACCATTGGAAAGTTATAGAGGGAAACAACCATCACAACGCTACTTTCACAACGTACTACCATCACAACGCAACATCCATTACAATGCATGCTTTTACAACGCATGCCATAACATCCCAGATGCTATTACAACGCATACCATTACAACGTAAGTATGGGTAAGTATTTAATTAAAAAAAAGAATAAAATAATTTTAATATAATTTTCTAAAATTAATTTAATTACTTTAATTGTTTATAAAAATAATGTAATTACATTTTATTTATAATATAAATTATTTAATTAATTAAATTACAATATTTTAATTACATTTAATTATAAATTTAAATACAATGAATTAAAATAATTATAATATAACCCCTACTCAATCCAAAACTTACCCTACTATTACACCCCCCTGGAGTTAGAATAGTAATTTTAACCCCTACACTATCCAACACTTACCCTACTATTACACCCCCCAGGAGTTAGAATAGAAAATTAAAATATATTAAAAAAAATAATAAATAATAAAAAAAATGTATGTAATTATATTAACATTTAATTAATATTAATAAAATTAAATAAATACCTATACTTACGTTGTAATGGTATGCGTTGTAATAGCATCTGGGATGTAATGGCATGCGTTGTAAAAGCATGCGTTGTAATGGATGTTGCGTTGTAAAAGTTGCGTTGTGATGGTATGAGTTGTGAATGTATGCGTTGTAACGTCATACATTCGTTATAGAGCCCCATGATGGGGTGGTAACCCATTTGCAAAACAATAAGATCCCGTGGGGACCATGTCCACTATGTGGATGTTAAGAAAAGTTTGTTTGAGAGTAGGCAGTGGTCCACAGGACCACTGAAAACTATAAAACAAACAGAAGAAAGAAAAGTACACTTTTTTTTTAAACACAGCCGGTTTCCTTTAGGGAAAATTGGCTTCATTTTAAAAAAAACAGTTTACTTTCTTAAAATGTAATCACAGACTTGGTGGTCTGCAGACCCCAGCAGGCCTTTATACCGTTATCCCTGTGATGGCATCAAATCATGTTGTGTCGTAATTTGTAACCTACCTCATTGATATTCATGAGTTAGGTCGTATTCCAACCCACTAAGAATTAATTTTTAAGAACTGACCTTTTGTCAAAAATATATTGGCTGAAATTTTCAACCATTATTGTGACCAGATCGTCATACATCTGGCACTTTGCCCTGTCTCTTCAT
This sequence comes from Lissotriton helveticus, assembly GCF_964261635.1. Classification (NCBI taxonomy): domain Eukaryota; kingdom Metazoa; phylum Chordata; class Amphibia; order Caudata; family Salamandridae; genus Lissotriton; species Lissotriton helveticus. The sequence goes on along the minus strand of NW_027611889.1, from coordinate 219,425 downwards.
TATGCCAACCTGAGGAGCCACTTCTAAACATTATTGGTTCTCGAAAAGTCAATTACGACTTCATCCAGTCGCGAGAAGGCACCATCAGTCTGCATGCAAGAAGATCCGTTCAGCTGCGTGCACCCCACACTACTGTGGCATGAGGCACTTTTTGAATGGAGGGCAAAATGTAAGGGATAGTGAATCTGAATGCCTCTCTTCTGCCAATACACTTGTTAGTCAAGCGAGTAACTAAAGAGCTACCATGACAAACATAATACATTTAATGTCCAGGTGTACTTTCATACACATCTAACTTAATATGTATCACACATTTCCCACTTCACATTTATCACTGTTACCTTTGCAAAATCTATATCATCTGCCAGCTCCCACAATTGAATACCTTTCATGTTCAACAAGCCAAAAACATCTACTGTTCCGAATGCATTCACAATATTCACCGATTGGTGAACTAGCTTGCTGATAAGACTAGGGCTAGCAAAACCTGGGGGTCCAACATTTTGCATGCTACAAGTTTCCTTAAATGACACATGAAAAGTATCCCTGTCTGGCGGATGGAGACAGATGAACCCTCAATAGGTGATCCCAAGAGGTGTCTCACTACCTCCCTTAAGGGACCCCTTGACAGCATGTTAGATAGTGCAGCAAGAGGTCCCCTTCATGGGTAAGGAAACAGATAGGAGTGATACCAAAATATCTGTAATGGGATAAGGGCTATGAGCTTTAAGGTGTCCTCAGTATAATACGTGCCTATGCGCTGGATAATACTCCTCACTCACTGCCAGTCTTCCTGAGTGAACTATTTAGTCCAGAATGAACTGCTTCTGATAATCTGAGTTGCCAGCATCAACTACAGAGAAGTGGTGATAAATCCCTCTGAAAAGTGATAGGAAGCTTAAATAAGTACAAGTAAGAGGCTTCCATCCCAACCAAAGGATCACTTCACAGAAACAGGAGTGAATCAGTCAAACTTGGAGAGGGAAGTAGTTGGGCATGTTGCTGGAGGAACAGGAAACAAGGGAAAACCCTTCATGGAGGAAGGAGAGTAAAGCGGGAACCTGAACAAGTCAGTGCAAAACCTAAATACCTAAACAGTCAAGGCAGGAACGCAGGAGCGCCTCTCGTCAAATGGGAGCAGTCTTGGCACGTCACCCTGTGTACAGAGGAAGTTGCTGAGACACATCCTGTCTGTGGCCTATTGATTACATTAATTGCCACTTTTTGATATTAATTGTGTGTGTTTTAATTGATTCCTTTACATTTTTCTTATTTAAGAACAATGGTTCTATTTTCACTGTGTATTTATTTATGTATGTATTGTGTTTAATAAGATTTATGACCTTATACAGATTTTAATATAGTTGTTTATTAAAAAAGAATATGGTTTTATAATAGAGTGTGTACTTTAATGTTCTTCCTTGCATACTTGTTCCCTATGCTGTTGTTGTGATTGCCTAGGAATTGATACACGTACTTTGTTTTCCCTGTCCTAGGAATTGTACCATTTTCTATCCAGGGGGTCCTTGTTTTTCACATATTGTGGCCTATTGTAGGCCTTTCCCTGATTGACATTAGGTGTCAGATATCCTGCTTGGGTATGGGAGAGAGAGAGGGCGAGCCTCAGAGTGACTTGTACTATACAGTTAGAGCACCATGCATGCGTCTACCGAACAATGAGAGCCCCATTTTCTATTTACCATTGTATGATGGTGAAAGCCAATCGGATCAGTAAATTATAAAAAAAAATGTTTTTGTGAAAAAGTACTTTTCTTGTAGTGGAGTGGGCTGACAGCAAATTGTGGCTATCGGGTCCGGCCAAAACCAAAAAGTCAAATCAACAATTGTGTTTGTGGGTGAGTGTGTAGGGGCTGCCAACGGAGGTACGGACTGCAAATTGGATGGATGGGGAAAAAACAACAGAGTGGCACATAAGCACTACTTGCAGTGCAGAGTATCCAGTTTCAAATGGCAATTTTTGGGACCTCCCAAAAATACATCTGAGGGGTAAAGGAACAGTGGAGGAGCAGTTTTAGAAGTGTTTAAATAAACCCCAAAAATGAGTTCCCTATTGTGAGCAGTGAATAGATACAGGTTAGCCAATCAAAAGAATGGTAAAGAGGCTGTGCTCTAGGGTAGAGACAAACACAAGAAGAGAAAGGCACGTCAAAGAATAAGAAGCAAGCAAATGAAAGTGACAGTCAAACCAACCAATATAAGGAATGGGTGTACCCTAAGCCCACTGTAAGGTTTTGGTATGGTCCACAAGAGACTTCTGCATCAAGACCGCCGAAAGCTGTCTGGTAGGCGAGACCTAAAAACCAAACCAATATGCCAAACCTGTGCATTAAGAAAAATCAAGATGCCTGCTAAGGATTTGGAAGCTCTGGAGATGTGTGTGTAGAGGTTGTAGAATAATATGATTTAAGATCGCCTGCTTCCAAGGACTTCATCTATGCATTACTTACAAGGTTTGCTTCATTTTTCATATGGGTGGAGGATCCAATGTCTGTAACGTAAACTTTATGTCATTGGTGACTTGAGGTTCAAGACAATGGCATTGCAATTGCTTTGCATGTGTTTGCTTCCAAATCGCACGATGGCATGCTGGAGATGCACAAAATGGCGTAGGCTTTATGAAGCTACATTAATTTTTATCATGGAGCACTTTGGTCTGTGAAAGAATATGTAGTTCTCCCTTTCTTGAGTTGATTTCTTCTGAATAATCATCTTTAATATCATGCTATTTCAAACCGTGATTTCAGGACACCGACTGCTGAAAAGAAGTCTTCTATTTTGGAAGGAAAGACAATTTAGGATTGCTTGGTTCTCCAGTCTGACTTAGTCAACCACCTATGTCAATTACAGAAGTATATCAGGAAGGCAGTAAATGTATTGTAAATAGTGCACAAAACAGAAAAAAAGAAAACTACATTTTAATCCAAATTATAATCAGACTGACCTTTTCAGAACCAAGTAATCAATTTGCCCAATTAGTGTCAAGTTTGTTACGGTTCAACATCAAAAGCAAAAATGATAGAGGTAAAAATGTACCTATCAAACCACCCAGGTCATTATATATTTTTAAAAAGAACAATTGATGGACAGAATGCAGAACAATGTCATACATTCACCCCAGTACAGAGATCTGGGCCTAAATCCATAGTTTTTCTGCTCACCATGCCATTCCAGTTTGGACCCAGCCATATGCAAATCAGTCTTGACCCCGCGCCCTGATGGGAACAGTCTATCCCGAACTGCCAGGCTAGGTTCTCCCTGGACTGGAAACAAGCATCCTATGACCGGTTTCAGCCATCAGCCCTCATCAGCTAGGATAGCTTGACTCCAGTGGCATGGAGAGCACGGGACCCACGTCTGGGCATACCTGTCCATCTCGGGGTGACAAATGTAAAAAGAACAATTGATGGACAGAACGCAGAACAATGTCATACATTCACCCCAGTACAGAGATCTGGGCCTAAATCCATTGTTTGTTTGCTCACCATGGCATTCCAGTTTGGACCCAGCCATATGCAAATCAGTCTTGACCATGCGCCCCAATGTGAATAGTCCACCCCGAACTACCAGGCCAGGTCTTCCCTGGACTGGAAACAAGCATCCTAGGACTGGTTTCCCAGGATACTTGTTTCTGGTCCAGGGAAGACATGGCTTGGCAGTTCGGGCTGGACTGTTCCCATGAGGCACAGGGTCAGACTGATTTGCATATGGCCATGTCTGAAAGTGAGCACTGGATATGCCTTGTCTTATTGCTCAATGTTGTTTCCTGTCGGCTTTGGTTATTCTTTGCCCAGTAACACTCCATTTATTAATTTACTAAGCACATGATTCTACTTTACATGTACTAGGCCACACCCTTCGTTATATATCACTCTAATCTCGTGGAGGTTTATTAGATGCACTATCTATTTAGGCAACACTCCTTTTAGAGCCCTCCACTTTTATACTACGTTAAACACTGCTGATACACATCAAAGTTATCCCTATATTTACAAATCCTGCTTCTACTGATTCACTAAATGTCTCCATGAGTCATTGTTCATACATTATGAAGCTCCCAGGTCCTTTGGGGTCTAAGAGACAAAGGTATATACATTGTGTGGTTTGAGGTAAACTTCAAAATCCTTTAGCTTTAGTGCTTTCTTTCAATCTTCATTCTTTTATCTGCTATCAAATGTTTTATAAAAGGCCCCTAAATCAACCTGTCAAGGTTGCTGGAAATTACAGAAATAGTGTTTGAATTATTGGAAGGCACCAGACCCTCAAGAGCAGTAGACAGGCATAGCAGGTAAATAACAGGGTGAAGTAAGATTGAAGGATTTGGAAGTCTAGTTAGTTCTGGCAGGGGCACAAAATTATCAGTCGAACCTTTTAGCTCAAGGTCTGCTAAGGAACCAATCAGAGGGAAGGATCAAGACAAGGTGGGAGCTTCCAGAAGAATGTAAGAACTATCAGAAACAGTGGTCAGTTGCCTCACAACTCTCTGGCTCCCAGTTATTGGTCACTGTTTTGCTCCTTGGCTGCAGTGGCCTAACAATAGCCCCTGCCATACGGGGGGTGTCCTGAGCTCCGGGAGCCCCCGTCGGCACTGGGCATGGGCGGCCTGCCCCTGGCCTGAGAGCTCCTAGCTCCTGACTGGGTCCGGAGTTACACCACTGCTTGGTTGTACCATTTTGTTTTCTCCATTTCTTTTCTTGTCCCCAAACCCCTGCGGTGTCTGCCTTACTTGGCTTGCTCACTCCATCGTTGGCTGTCTAACCGCACCAGTTCAGACTGAAACTACCTGGCTTGTACCTCCGGGTCTTCTTCCCGTAACATTCCTCTGGCTTCATCGCTGGGTCACCTTGACACATCCACTTCACATCCCTCAGGCTGTCTGAGTTGGCAGAGGTTTACCGGTGCCATTGGCATGTAACCGCACTTCACTTACTCAGAACCTGGTGAGCCCTAGAATGGAGTGGGTTGTTGCTAGAGGTTGTTCAGCCTTGTATTAACTATCCCCGATATCCCTTTATCTAGACGGTTCTGGGAAAGCTTCTGTATGCAGACCTGTGTGTGAAGCTCCGCCTCCACCAATACATGCAAAGTTGCTAGCAAACCACTGAAAACTTCTCCTGTATTTCTCTAACCCATGGCACCTTTTTGCACTAATCTTGAGTATGTGATCTAAGCTACTGTCATTCAGAACATCATCACTCTTTAAGGAAGGAGCCTCGGTTATTAGCACCGCAATCCACCAAACGTATCCTTTTAAATCTCAAACCTCACAAACAGTCACTAACAAAACATAAAATGTTTGTTCCAACATCTGAGAATCACTGTGAAAATTGAAATTCCTTCTGTAAGTGATTTAGCAACAGTCACACAGCTGCATTGTATTTTAGCTCCAGCATTGAAACACTTCTCTCCAACACTAGAGTCAGTCTGCTGCTGGTGAACAGAAACAATGAACGATTAAGCGCCATTTTATGAACCAGCACCCTGCCGGAGATACAAAGGTTAGACCGGCTCACAAACGAGATAATGTAGTATGTATAGGAGTACTTGTCTAGTACTTCTTCCATGCTACAAAATGCAATTCACAAACCTACAGCCAGAGACCCATGCCTATCCAATCTTTTCTAAGTGGATATCTCTGCCACGGAGGTGGCGGTGTCCACGCACCTTAGTGCGCATAAGAATATGTATGTAAAAGGTCCTGATTTTTGGGCCAAAAAGTTAAGCTGGCATCAACCAGGTAGGACATTGAGATCCTGCAATCAAGCATTCCTTTCATCTCCCAGAATTCGTACCACTGTGTGTGGAGGGAAATCTTTCTTGTTCCTTGCTCCGTCCTTTTGGAACAAACTGCCTTTATCTCTTCGCACCACTAGTGATCACACCTGTTTTCGTAAGAGCTTAAAGACATGGCTATTTGACATCTAATGCACCGTTTCAAGTCTATCTCTGAGTCATCCACCAGCGCCATGAGACTTATCGAGTGATATGTGGGCTTAACAAATACTCTATGATTTGATTTGATTTGATTGATGATTAGTATACTACTTTAGAGTAAATGTGGGAGAGAGATCAGCAGAGTATTCAGAACCTGGAGAATAAAAATTGAAAAATGGGTGGTGTTAGGGGACCGTTACGGAGTAGTTTTGGCAGGGACATGCTAATAGAATACACACTCACAAGAGTAAACCTTTGCAATTCACAAAATTCACTTCTAAAATCACTACAGCACTAAGTGTATCACAAAGGGCTTAAATACACCTCAGGCAAGTTTTAAAGTTAGTCAAGCACCACAACTGTCCAACCTCTGGTATAATGCAGCACACTACTATAAAAAAAAAACAATGGAGGCAGGGAATTAAAATAACACCCCATTGGAACTAGTATTACATTAATTAAATTAGTTCTATCTATCTATCTATCTATCTATCTATCTATCTATCTATCTATCTATCTATCTATCTATCTAATGTAATATACATATATGTATGTATATTGCACAGGGGCTGCCACCACTGTGCAGTTATAGTTAGATCAAAGTTTCCATTGGAAAAGTGTCTTTTGTATTGCTAGCAACTTTGGAGCCGTTTGACAAATCTTCACAAAAGATCCCCATAAAAAGTCCATCACCTCAGCTCTTTTCAGCCACTTCAGCTCTTCCTTCCTGGAAATATATCTATACCTCAACATGCACACATTTCTAGTATATGCTACATGATACAATTCTCACAAAGAATCTGAGCAGATGTCTGGCTGAGTTCATGAGAAGAGCAAAATGACCTTCACTAGTAAGAAAAATGTAAACAGTTTTCAGATGACCAAGCTACTTCATTATTTTCACACCACAGCCAAAACACAAAGGCACTCAAGGTCAGAAACACGCACTTCCTGTGGGCAATGCTAGCCTAAGAAAGTAAATATGGCTCAAACAGGTTACATTTACACTAATACAGGAAGGGGGTTTCAGTATTTCAGATTTTACACCTTTCATACTGCTGCCTCTGACAGTGGGAATTAAGACAATCAAGAGGTCAGATGAATAGCAAGCACAGGATACAGGTACATTTAGTCTGATTCACAAACAAAACAGCTATGTTTGAAATAGACTTACATTTTTTGGAATTGTCCTAGAATCACAGAAATACCCTGGAGAAGATGCAACAGTTGCAGGATTTCAAGAACACTGACAATTATAAGCAGTTCCACATGGTACATGGTGCTTAGAGATGGTTAGGTAAATACTTAGCAAAAGTCTGTTTTTGACATTTTTTTTTATACAGAAAGTGTTAGTGTTATTCCAGTGGAAACTCCTTTTCTGGCATCACTACCAATTTTGAGGGTGCTCCCTCCCCCTTTTAGGAGTAAGTCTTTTCCTCGAGAGAAGTAAATCTCTCTATGAATACGCTGTTGGAGTCAGCCTTGGATATCACAGTAATATTACTCAGTAGCGGCCCATGCAGGTAAAAGCGGTGGGGCTGAGGGGCGGGGTGAGGGGGGTCGACAGACGACAGACGATGACGAGGGAAAATTAAATTTAAAAAAAGAAAACCACTTACTTTGCGCTCGCCACATCGCTGACTCAGCGATGCGGCGAGCGCAAGGTAAGTGGTTTTCTTTATAAAAAAATGAATATCCCCTCTTAGCCGTCTGTTGACTCCCCCCACCCCGCCTCACCGCTCTTACCTGCATGGGCCGCTCCTGATATTACTTCACCATACCTGTATAATACTATAAAACTGAGATTTATATGTCATAGGCCTGGATGTGCTCTGTTTTCAGACAACAAATTCATCCAAGGTCTAGACTGTCAAAAAAAACAAACCAAAAATAAATAAATAGATAAACACACACAGATACATATATACACACACATATATATGTATACATATATATATACACACACACACACACATATGTATATATATGGAGTGGGGGGGCACTGAAACAAAGATGTGTTAAAGACATGTGCTAATGTTCTTGAGTTTATTTCACAAATCCTAGTTGTGGACAGTGTGAACACATTTTGCAGGGGCAAAATTACATTTTTCCTAGCCAATTACTTATCAATCCCAGTCTTTGGCTGTGACAAGAAAATGTTTACTACTGTTCATAAACAAAATAAATATTGTGCACACTGCATCACCAAATGTGATGCAGTGCACGCAACGAAATTCGTTTTATTTATTTAAATGTTTACTTTCCTGTAAAACTCCGTAATCCATACATTACTACCCCCACCCTGCCCCTCCCCCTGCCCACGTCACCGCCCTGCAGTAACTCCTACCGCCGACCGCTACTGCTACTGTTTGACAATCAATGGGCCCTTACACTGAGGGCGCCGCGATACCTGAAAACTCTTAGGTATAGTGTTATGTGTTAGTAAGTCATTTGGTCGAGCACAAATTCACTTTTTGTCAGTGGCAAAAGTAAACTTTACTTTCTTAAATTAAGCCATTTGCAAGTGTTACGTTAAACTGAGATGTATGTGTACTTTATGTATCTGGGTCATTGTGTTTAGAGCAGTTCTTTTTTTATTTTTTCGAGATTTGTTGGAGGGGTCTGGTTCATTTATTTGAAAGGTTTTATATAGCACGAACATGACCCGTGAGGGGATCAGAGCGCTGTACATAGAAGCAGATACGATAACGTCAATACTAAACATATAATAAATTAACATCTAAAAATGTGAAAAATGTGTGTCATTGTGGGCAGAAAAAAAGGAAGAATATGGGCAGCATTAAAAATCGTTATTCGAGTTTAGATTTTGTGTATTTTGCTTTAAGATGAGCTTTAATGAGGGAAAATACCACATGATAATGATTTTCTAATGGATATGTACCTGTCGTGACGTGAAAATACCGGCCAGACTGGTAAACTATTGGTCCGGTGGCATCTCTACTGGTGAGTAGAAAAGGCTTCGGGGTGGTACATGGGTTATTATTCTATTAACGAGAATTCCTTCCCATTTGGGTCCATTCTCCCCTGATCTCTTCAGATAATACCTTTCTGGAGATAGGGGTGTCCTAAGGTGACCACGGCTTTGCCTTCCAGTCCCCTTACTGTTGTGTAAATGGTACAGTCCAGTCTTGGCAGGCCACCACGAGGCAGTCCCATTACTGTTGTGTAAATGGTACAGTCCAGTCTTGGCAGGCCACCACGAGGCAGATACTGCGCAGAGAACAATGTCCCATTAAAGGCCTCGACAGGAAAACACAACGGTTTCCGACAGTAGCGCTTCTGTCGACACTCGCTGGCACCGAGCACAGCTTTGGGTCTGGGAGGAAGCCTTTTTTCTTCCCACCAGTGTCTGGTTTAACTTGATTTTTGTATCCCCTCGGATTTAGCTCGTCCCATGGGGCGTGGCAGCAACCCAGTGAGCCGTTAGCGAAACGACAAAAAAAGGTCCACTCCAACTGTTTTCATTCAAATCATTTTTCAGTGTATTTGTTCAGAAAATCCAAAAGAGAGAAGCACAGGAAATGCTTGCATGCGATTTAGGTTTTTTTTCTGCCAAGAAACAGTCTGGCAGGAAAAACGCGAGGATTAAAAAAATGTTGTTGGCATCCAAAGGGAAAGTTGCTGCTAATAAAAGTTAAGGAGTGGTGCCAAGGACCATAAGGGGTGTCAGGGGAGCAGCTGAAGGGGTGTAGGGAGGGGAGGAGAGCACGACTTCTTGGATTCAGAGTAAAAGCAGCCACGCTCTACTAAAATTAAAATAAATCCTTTTTTTAAATTTTATTAATATGGGAAAGGATTTTCAAGCAACTCAATATGAAGGAAGTACCGAATGGAAGAATTGTGAACTTTGTTCTGGACAGTGGCGGATGGTATATAAGGAGGGAAACAAAAAAAGTTATAAATAAATGAAAAAAATAATTGCACTTACCTTCAATCCTGGTGTGACGTCCTCCTCGCTCAGGTCTTCTCCAGAGAGGCAGGCAGGCTCCAACATGGGACCAGGAAATGGCAGTAACCAATCCCTGCGCTGCTTTCAGCATGAAAGCAGCACCAGGATTGGAAGGAGCCACCTCCTTTGGCACTCCAGTGGACACTGGAACCTTATGCTGTCTCTAACCCTGCTGTCTTTGACAGCTGGGTTAGAGAAGTTTAAATTGCCTGTCTGGCTGGCTGTCGCAAGAACCTAAAGTGCCCTGCCCATCACTACTTTCTGCTGCTGCAGCAGCAACCAGAACCTCCCCTCCCCGCCCCCATCCTGACGCTCGGCTCGGAACAGGGTGTTAAAAAGTAAGATGGTAAGACATTTACTTTTTTTACCATTTTATTTTTCCATATCTGGGGAAAATGTGGTTAGTGTGGCGACACTCCTCCGCCTTATCTGTGGAGCCGCCCTTGGTCTGGATCTAAAAGGGCCCAGTTCAAGAACTGGCGGTGAGAATACACATGGCTTCTCTTCTTCGGATGAGAACACTTGACTGATGCCACCTGACAGAGGCCTGATTAGGGATTGTAGACACTGTGTTCATCTTTTCTAGTCTGTCCAAACTGGGGTTTGGACAGAAGTCAAACTGTCCAAAAGTGGGCAAAAGAACAATGGATTTAACCCAGATCTTTTGACTGGGGGAGAATGTTTGCATTGTCAGTATTTCCGTCCATCATTTGTTTGTTGTAATACTTTTCTCCCTAAGTGGGATGCGTATGCCCAGACGTGGGTCCCTTGCTCACTGTGCCACTGGATTCAAGCTAGCATGGCTGAAGAAGGGTGAAATACCCGGAAACCGGTCCCAGGATGCATGTTTCCGGTCCAGGGAGGACCTGGCCTGGCAGTTCGGTCTGGACTGTTCCGATGGGACACAGGGTCAAGACTGATTTGCACATGGCTGGGTCCAAACTGGGGCGGCTTAGTGGCAAAAGACCGATGGAGGGGCATGGCCAAGATGGCGGCGTAGTCGGTCACAGGTCCTGTGAGCTCCCCGGCTCGTCGCCCCATGTAGCCGATTTTCTGCACAGTGTCCCCCCAAAAAAGGCCACTTTCGGCATCCGGGCTGTCCACGGAGGCTCAGGGACACAGCTGCGGCGCCCCACGAATGCCCAACAACAGTGCAGAGGCGCGGCTCGCTGGCCGCGATACTGAGGCGACCGGTGGAGGCCTGAGCTGGGAACCAACCTTGATGGATCCGAGTCGCCCCAGCTAGCCCATCAACGCTGGGGTGCCCGGGGGCGTCAGGGGCCAAGTGCTTGGTGGCGGAGCAACAGAGTCGCGGACGCGGTGGCCCCGGAGCCGCGAGCCCGGCCCCCCCGCCCTCGAGGCGGCGAAAACATCTTACCGGCGGGAGAAAGGAAGGAGCCATTGCAGCGAAAGGCCTTCGGACGTTGTGCCGCCGGCACTGTGGAGGTGCGGAGTCGCGGGTGCACTGGCAGGGAAGTGACGGCCCCACAGACAGCCACCAGCGCCATTTCTGGGTCGACGGCAGGGGCGCGCTCCCGCTCGGCCAGCGGCGCCTGGTGGGGAGATGGTGCCGCAGCCTCAAGACAGCATACTCGCCCGTTGGGCCCAGAGAGTTACGCAGGCCACGGCACCAGGTCGCCTCCTACCTACGAGCACCAGACACAAGGGGTCGATAGAGCAGCACCGGCTTGCGGTACAGAGCCACGCTGGGCCGAGATTCCAAAGGGGGGGCCCACATCATCGGCGGTTGCAGGGAGCGGAGAGCCATTGCTGCGAGCCCCATCATCACTGCTTCCCGCCTCGGGCTCACTGTGGCCGCCACACCTCGGGTTTCCCTCATCAGCAGAGGCCCCAAGCAGGGCAACAGACCCCAGGCACGCACCCTGACAAGGCTCCCACGGCTAGGCGAGATAGGAGGCCTACCCATCGCTCCACAACCCAGGCCCAGACGCAAAAGAAACCCCAAAGTGCGGATAGAGGAGGGCCCGCGTCAGGACAAGGGGCAACATGGCAGGCCAACGCAAAAAAGGGGACTGCACGCTCCCGGAGATGCTGGCAAAGGGCCAAACCAGGAACGACAAAGGGCCTCCCTCACCAGAGACCACGAAACAACAGCCTAGTCCCTCCGGAGCAGAAGTACCGATCACTAAGTCCTTCCTGGAAACTCTATTCAACTCGCTAAGGGACGACTTCAAAACGCTACAACAAGAAGTGGCGGGAGAAGTCAGGGAGATCAGGTGGGAGGTGGACGGTCTTGGAGAACAAGTAGTGGCCATTGAAGAGACGGACCAGGTCAGGAGCGAGGAGATAAAACCCCTACAACAAGAGGTCATCCATTTGAAGGACCAACAGCTTGATCTACAGGCACATGCAGAGGACTTGGAAAACCGGTCCAGTCGGAACAACATACGGGTCCGAGGGGTCCCTTTGAAGGAAGAGGGGGCTGACGTCACTGGCTATTTACAATATCTCTTCCGCGACATTCTAGGGGAACCACCAGATTTTGAAATAAGGATCGACAGAGCACACCTAGTGGGTCTCCTTAGACGCTCGCCTGCTCCTCCCCCGGACATCTTAGCTTTTTTGTCGGACTTCCCTCTTAAGGAAAGGATCCTTACGGAAGCGAGACAGAAACAACCCCTACAGTTCCGCAACTGCCCTGTGGCCCTGTATCACGACCTATCGGCCATTACCCTCCAGAAGCGGAAATCTTTCAAGACAGCTACGGACCTTTTGCGTAAGGAAGGGATCCCATACTCCTGGGGCCACCCGTTCAGGTTGATCTTTAAATGGAACGGGGCTCTGCAACAATTGCGATCGCTACAGGACACTTGCGCACTTCTAGGGATAGAGCAACCGGAAGACCAATCGCCTATGCACCATCCACAGGGGCAAGCCTCAGGAGGATGGCAGACAGCCGGACGCAGGCAAATGCCCAAATTTCAGTCGAAGCCCGAAGCCCACGTCATCTCACAAGAGAGGGCCACGGCCATTCGAGAAGTGGCCAAGGAAACGTCGCCCTCTGAATAAGTTCCAGCTAGGGGGGACAACTTGACTCATCAACACTCCACGCACGGGGGGCGGGCGGGGGGCCACAATGGCTGTCACTTGGAACCGCTCCACCAGGTAACGTTACCACAGCCCTGCGATGGACTGGCAGGTCTGGGACATTGACTTATCACTGTTTGGGTGTTGGGAAGGGGGGGGTTGTTGTTGGGGGGTTTCAAGGGAAGGTGGGGGGATGGGTTGGGACAGGGTGGGTGGATTCGGATTGAAGGGAGGGGGGGCTCCGGTGTGGTGCACCGTAGGCAGCGCAAGAATGGTTGTCCGGCCAGAGATGCCCAGTGGTGAAGAGAAAACTATCCACAGTGCCCGCGCGACTGAACCCACATTGCAGATCATCTCCCCCAATGTTAAAGGGCTTAATAACCCCATCAAACGCAGGGCCGTCTTATCCTTCCTGGAAAACTCCAGGGCGGAGATATGCCTTCTGCAAGAAACGCACCTACTTCCCAAAGACTGGCATCGTATGCGATCCAGGGCGTTTCCAACTCAATACTATTCCTCCACCGCAGAGAAAAAAGCTGGGGTGGCCATTCTGTTTGCACGCCATTTCAAGGGCCTGGTGGGGGACAAAGTCGGGGACATAAAAGAGAGGCTCCTGGCTTATACAATTCAACTGGGAGGGTGGTCAGCCGTAATTGGGTCGATTTATGCACCCAACACTAAACAAGAATCCTTTCTCACATGGGCTCTAGCAGACACGCTAACTCACAACATCAATTCAACGCTAGTGGGGGGCGACATTAACCTCGTGATGGACTCCAATAAAGATAGGTCAGTCCAAAGGTTTGGTTTTACGGGGGCGATCTCCAAAGAAGGGGACCAATGATTAGCGAGCAGAGGGTTTGTAGACCTTTGGAGGAAGACACATCCAGACACCCCGGGCTACACTTTCTACTCACACGTACACCACACGTACGCACGCATAGACTATTTCCTAGGGTCTTCGGAGGTGGCGTCTCTGGTCACGGATACTGAAGTCATCCCTGCAGCACTCTCCGACCACGACGCACTCGCACTACACATACGAGTTCCTAGAATCAAGACACAGAAGGGTAGATGGCGCCTCAAGGAAACTCTTTTGCACCGCAAAGGGGTCACACAACAGCTCAACAAGCGTATCACTGAATATTTAACCACAAACGACACAGCAGACATTCCATTGACAGCATTGTGGGGGGCATTGAAGACGGTGGTCCGCGGGGAACTGATCGTGGTGGCGGCAGCTGAAACTCGGGAACGCCGAGACAAACGACAGACGCTGTCCAACCAAGTGCTGGAGCTTGAGCGGGTCCACAGCAGAACAGGGGCCCCCAGAATATGACGCAAGCTTAAAGCGGCCAGGGCCCAATTGGCGAGCCTTGATCTGGACCGAGCGGAATACCCGGCGCTGCGACTGCGCCATACCTATTACGTGGGCGGAGATAGAACGGGCCGCCTGCTAGCCAGTTAACTCAAGGCTAAGGTCCTGCGTTCAAAGATCAAGTCCATCCGGGATAGCAACGGGCGAGAGCTACAGGAAGACGAGCAGATCGCCGAAACGTTTTGGGCATTTTACGCGTCGTTATACGCGGCGGAGCCCGGCCTGGAAAAAGGGGGGGCGGACTCATATCTTCGGACGGCGGCTGTCACGGCCCTCAACGAGACGAACACGCGTTCTCTTGATGCACCGATAAGAACGGACGAGGTAATCACGGCAATAGCGCGCCTCAAGCGGCTCAAGGCGCCAGGCCCGGACGGTTTCTCGGCGGGCTTCTATAAAACATTTTGCCATCTGATAGCCCCGTTACTGACTAGATTATTTAACTCTTTCCAGGGCCCGGGCTCCATTCCGCGAGACATGTTAGAGGCGGACATCATCGTACTGCCGAAACCAGGGAAATACAAGTCCAAGTGCGCAGCATATAGACCCATATCATTGCTCAACCTGGACCTAAAGCTGTTCACTGGCATACTGGCCGCAAGGCTGGGCCCCTGCCTGCCAGGCGTCATTGAGCCTGATCAGGCAGGTTTTATCCCAAATAGGCAATGTGCGGACAATACGAAATGTTTGCTGCATGTCATAGACAAGGCCCACTTCAATGACTCGGACGCAGCCCTCGTATCGGTCGACGCGGAAAAGGCGTTTGACAGGGTTGACTGGGGGTACCTGGACACCACCCTGGCGCGCTTTGGAGTGGGAAAACGTTTCCGTACCTGGGTCGCTAGTTGTTACGCTGCCCCACAAGCGGTCATTCGGGTCAATGGGGTGTGCTCCAAACCATTTGACATCCAAAGGGGGACCAGACAGGGGTGCCCACTCTCCCCATTGCTTTTCACTCTTTACATCAAGCCGTTCGCACAAAGGGTCAGAGACAACCCCGCGATTGCCGGAGTCAAATTTGGGGGGGAAGCACAGACCATAAGCCTCTATGCGAACGATATCCTCGCAGCAGTGGAGGACCCTATCAAGTCGATCCCAGCGTTTTTAACGGAAATGGAGGCGTTTGGGAAAGTATCGGGGTTTAAAATGAACATCGGGAAGTCTCTGGTACTCCCACTGGGGCGTAATGCCCGTGCGTCTAGCAGACTGCCTCAAAGCCTAGGGGGGCTCGCCTCCAGCATGTCAGTGCCCTATCTGGGCATATCACTATCGCCTAGCACTGCGCAAACGGTGGAACAGAACTATTCAGCTCCCCTCAGTCAACTTCTGGGTGACCTAGCAAAATGGCGCCAACACTCGCTCTCTTGGTTGGGGCGAGTAGCGGTGATAAAAATGTCTCTGCTGCCGAGGGTCCTGTATTTATTCCAGACATTGCCAGTCACACCCCCAATAGGCCTGCTTAACAAACTTCAGGATGCCATCCGACAGTTTGTCTGGGCCGGTAAGAGACCGCGGCTACGCAGAGACCTCACCGGACACGCCTCATCGGTTGGCGGACTGGGAGTTCCGGACCTCCAGAGATATTTTCAGGCAGCACAACTCAGATATCTCTTGGAATGGCACCGCCCCGAATCTGAAAAGAGGTGGCTGTTCCAAGACCGCGCAATGGCCCAAATGCCACTATGGCGGGTCCCATTCTTGAGGCGTCAGGACCGACCTGCATACATGAAGAAATCACCTATCACTCGCACTATTATGCAGGTGTGAGACAAGGTGGCGGTGACTAGGGGCCTCACTACTTATCCATCACCACTGACACCCTTGTTCGACAACCCAGCCTTTGAGCCGGGCATGGTCCATGGCTCTTTCCCTCAATGGAGGTCTTCGGACTGCAGGTCAGCTGGTCACCTATTCGACCTGGAAGGTTTTATGCCGATGCAAACCCTGCAGGAGGCCTACGCGCTCCCGCGGCTTCCGCACTTCCAATACTTTCAAATCCGACACTGGCTCACGAGCAGAGACATGTTACTGCAGGTCAGTAGGCACCTCACACCTTTTGAAAAATGGCTCCACACCAAGAAGACAGACAAACAAGCGATAACAGATCTATACAAAATGCTATGCCCGCCGCTTCCCACCTCGCGTTCAGCGGGTCAGAAAAGATGGGAGCGAGAACTAGGTCGATCCCCCACTGATAAGGAGTGGCAAGATATATATTATAGGGCCCACCACACCATTATGAATGTGACTAGTAAGGAATCGGCAGTCAAGATAGCTTACTATTGGCACCTGACACCAGCACGACTTCACCAAAGTAACCCTCGCCGTGACCCTCTGTGCTGGAAGGGTTGCGGACAAGTAGGCACTCTAACCCACATACTCTGGGAATGCGCAGAGGTGCAGGACTTTTGGGAGCAGGTACTTAGGGACATAGATAAATACTTTGATACAGGACTCCCACGCTTCCCGGCTTACACATTACTGGGACTACCAAACAAAATCACCTTCCCACTCGAATCACTCAGAGGTAAACAAATGGGGCTGGCAATGGGGGCGGCAACGCAACACGTCCTTTCGCTATGGGGCTCCACACGGAAACCCACACATATGGGGTGGCTCCATAGGCTCTGGTACACGATGGGCATGGAAAGGATACAGGCCTCCCTCACCCAAACGCAAGACAGGTTCCTTGATACTTGGCAACCCCTGGTGGACCTCTTATCCGATGAATTTAATGAGCTGACCTGCCCAAAATACCTCAAGGTTCTCCGGTTTGCTGAAGAATTCCAGAGACCATCTGCCATACCCACCTAGATCTTTCAGATTCGATAGCTGGTACAATGGCCATCAGAATAGTGACCACACCGGAGGGGGGGATCCAGGGCGGGGGGGTCCGGGGGGAGGGGGGACTGTTCAGTTGGGGTTGTTTGAGGCACTGCCGATCAGCACCAAGCCCACGCCCGCTCGCATGGACACATCTTCCATTCCTGGTTGCACGTTGACCACCCTAGGGGTGGGGGGGGGGCGCGGGTCAGAGACGAGGTGTGTTCCCCGAGACTTACAATGCCTGCAGTGTTTTGTGTTTTCTTTCTTGAAATGCAATACCAATGATTTAAACCATAAAAAAAGAACGATGGATTTAACCCAGATCTTTTGACTGGGGTAGAACATTTGCATTGTCAGCATTCCGTCCATCATTTGTTTGCTGTGACAAAACTTTTACCAATGGCGCTCAGCAGTTCTGCATTGGCTGGCGGTATTCCACATTGTAGAAGTGATATTTGATCGCAAATCCTGGCCACCTGATATGTGGCACACTCAATGTGTACCCTATTCTCGATATTATTAGCAGTTATAATGCATCATCAGCGCACCCTGCTTAGCCATGTCTGAAGCACACTCTCTGGACCTCACACATGGCACCACACGTCACCACTAATAGATTTGACTACTACCAGCAACCTTCTACTATCTCTGCACTACAGTGTAGTGGTTACTCATCAGACTTTTTGAATAAGCGCTTTGTGGCCTCGTCAAGAGGGAGTACAGTGTGAAAATGTGCCACAATACAACACAATGCATTATTGGTCTTATCCTGCATAATTCGGCCACTTCTCCTTCACTGGTGTCCTTATCGCCTTAGCAAGTGTCAATACTTTGAGATATGCTGGGATACAAGTGGCTGTCGTGTATGAGTACAGCAGGACGTGCTTGTGATTGCTGATATCCACTTGTACAATATACACAGGTTTACTCAATAGGGTGGTTTACCTCTAGGTTGTCTTTGTAATCTGTGAACATGACCACCTGGCTGCACTTAGTTCTGAAAGTCCCTCTTGAAACTTTCGCTTTCTGGTGAACTCTTGTGGAAGCATTATCTTTGCCCTCCTGAAGCAGTTTCATACTTTCTGAAACCATAACCCGCCCATTTACTTCATTGCTTTAAGGGTGGCGACCATAGTATTGGCACGTTTGTCCAGTTGAATTCCACACACGTTGACTTGTTCAGACTAGCCTGACCTCTACCTACACTCCCAGAAAGGCATGGCAGAGACCAAGAGATGGGACACACATCTTCCTGTCAGTTGGATGAGTTCAAGAATTGAAAGATGCTAGAATTATTGTTTACTAGTTTTATGGTTAGTATCCTAAAAGCTAGATACATATTGCCTATCAGGGCCAGAGAAATTGATCACTACTTTTAGGCTAGGGCGCTCGACCTCGGACCTGGGGATCTGGGTTTGAGTCTCGGTAACGACGCCAAAAACCTCCTGTGATTCTGGGCAAATCACTTAATCTCCCCGTGCCTAAAAATGAGTGCGTGTCCTCATGTAACGTAACTGGTGCTATGTAAAGCGATCTGATACCTGATTCAGTTCGGGTCTAGTTCGCGCTATATAAAACTCTGCAAAAAAAAAGAACAGAGAGCATGTTTTCCATTTAAATGACCTTGTTGGGAAGCTAGAAACCTTAAATTCTTATCCAGACCCTCTTTCCCCATCAAGTGCCAGAAGGGCTTTGAAGCACTTTTTCTTCACCACAGTGCTTGCTTGTCATGCCATTGGTCTGCTTGAGTCTAAAACCATTTGAACTGTGTTTCTAGACCGTCCAGTTTCAGGCTTGTCTTTGTTTTGAGGCGCTGTTTGACATTCACCCTAAATTACAATATCTGCTGTGGAGGTTGTTGGGCATGGGTTGGGCATGTGCTGGGCACGTGCTTGGCATTTGCATCCAGAGGTTCTCTTGATCTAGTAGGGCACTCAACACCTGAAAGCCTTGATGGGCTATTTTGAGATACCGGCCCCAGAAACTCGGGTACTGTGCCCCCCCCACCCCCACCCCCCATTAAAGACTTGTCCAGGGCTTTGATGGCTGTTGGGTCCTTAAGTGGTCTCACTTCAAATTGTTTGTCCCATTGAACTTCTCTCCGGTATAGACATTTTGCAAATTCGTCTTTGACAATGTGGATACCACATGTTCAGTGTGCAAAAAAACACTTTCCTCAAAAAAATCTTGAAAAAATTAGTGTTCTTGTGCACTTTGTCGTGGTTATTGCACCACTTATGTCTGGCCAGTTTAAAAGTGCAGATAAATGTGAGGGAAAAGGTACTGAAAAGATTTCTGAAGCTACAGCTCTTTGGGTGCCCACCTCAGTTGTACCACTCTTTCCCCTAGGACCATGTTCTACATCTCCAAGAGGTGCAATGGAACTGCAACAAACCTGCAAATATGACCACATTCACACTCATCAATGGCATATTTGTATTAAAACCTATGATCACTAGGTGAACTAAGATTTGCTTTTACAAGTGGAGATGTCAAACTGATTCGCACCTGGTTCTAGAACCCGAATCACAGTCACGTGGAAAACCTTTGCCCATCCATTGACCAAGTCTTGTTTTTTTCCTAGTATAGTAGCATATACTTGATTAAAAAAATGGTGTAATATGAAAATCTCCAAAACACCATATAACATGTGATAGGATTAACAATTGGCCCTTTCACATTGGTTTTTAATAGCCTTCAGGCTGCGCTATCCATTCAGCTCAAAGAGGCCACAACCATCAGCTGCTTGTCTAACAGCTGGCTCACAATGAGTTCCTTTTCTCTCCCTGTGCCTTCCCTCTGGACATTTGTCTACACATTTTGTTCCACAAGCTCTTCCAGTCTGAGCTAATTTAAGAAACAGGCATTGGCAAAGCCATGGGTCTCTCCTTTTAGCTTTGCCAATGCAGACCTCTTGGGTTTGCCAATGCTTTTTGCCGAAGATGCTAATTGATCTCTGTGCAATGGACTTTTAAATTGAAACTGAGTATGGTTATCCAAGCCAATCTGTTTTATTTTGTCCATCACGGCGACACGCTGTCGCATAATGGCCTCAGATACCAATCCTCACTCTCTAGGAAGGGACATCAACGATTGGCAGTGGCATAAGAGGGGCATTAGACAGATTCCCTAGAGTTGCAGGTCACTTGGAAAGGATGTCTCTAGTTGTTTGGTAATAGTGTGCTGGTGGTAACTGACCAGAACAACTCGTAATCACACTGAGAATTTCTATCCACCTTTCTCAGCCTGCATTAGGTCTCACCGTGAAAGTTCTACTTATTCAGTATAGAGTAACTTCCTTTGACAGTACGCTGTTTTTATTTTTATGCTTATTGTTTTTGCAAATTTTTAATTGAACACTGTTACACTATTTTCTAAGAATTATTATTTCAACATATTAAAAACACAACCAAGTGCACATAGGTAATCTGACACATTATAAAGAAGGAACACTTTTCATGTCATATCCCTAGGTGTGTAAGGTACTTTACTGCACAGTTCTCAGCTTTTGTTCTAGATTTCCCAATCTGGCCAGTTAAATCAAACATTTTCATTCATAGTCCTTGTTGTATCATCACATGGTTCTTATCCCTAGATGGTGTTATCAATTGCAGGGTTTTGCCATTATCTAGTATTTTTTATCCTGTACGGGGATGTATCATACGAGGGTGGACATGTGATGGAGCGAGCAGTGTTTTCAATTGTCTTTTAAGTGTGTATGCTCCTGAATCCCTCGAATCCTAACCAGGGAAGTCCAGAGCTAAGAGGTTTGTATTGAGGAAGCCGTACCTCCTGTAGGTTTCTTATAGCAAGATGGTATGATGTTGTGTGTTTCAATCTGAACACAGTGGGCCCGATGTAGGTAATCCCAGATTACCGATTCTTAAATACCGAATCATACCGATTCGGTATTTAAGAACAGGCAAATGAGATGTAGGTAATTTTACCAAACAAATTACCGAATCGGTAAGTTTTGGTAATTACCGAATCGGTAAATACAGATTCGGTAATTGCCGTTCATTCCTATGGGCCTGAGCCCATAGGAATGAATGCCAATTACCAAATCGGTATTTACCGATTCGGTAAAAGGGGGAAACATTGATGGGTGGCAGGGTGTCACTTTGACACCCGGTTGCAGCCCTCAATTGTGTATGGGTGAACATGTTGCAGACATACATGCCCCAAGGGCATGTGTGCCTGCAACATGGCACTGTTGGAAAAGCAAAAAAAATGCTTTTTCCAAGGTTTTCATTATTTACCACCAACTTGTAGTTGGTGGTAAATAACGAATCCTAAAAGGGGAAAAGCACTAATTTGAGTGCCTCCTACAAAGAAAAATCAGTAATTTACCAATTCGGTATTTTAAGGAATCGGTAATTTACCGATTCCTTAAAATACCGATTCGGTAAATTACCGAATCAGTAAAATGCCCACCTACATCTCATTTTCCAAATACCGGTCGGTAACGGCCGAAATTACCGAATTTCAGCCGTTACCGACCGGTATTTGCCTACCTACATCTGGCCCTGTATCCTGTATTGTGTGAATTTAACTGCTAGGCTATGTTGTTATGCGATGCAAATTTTTAAAGTGCACTATCACCCGGGACGAATCCTGGTGCTGACCAGTTGTGAGTCTAGGCACACGAGAGCTTAGTAGGACTACTTCAAAAGCCAGGTCTTCAGGCTCTAGTGGAATTCAAGTATTGAGGAGCAGGCTCTTATATGTAGTGGCAGGTTGTTCCATGCTTTAAAGGGTGATGTGGGACAAGGCTCGACTGCCAGATTTGGTTTTCCATATTCGTGGGATTTGTGCAAGTAGGACTCTGGATGAACGGATGTGTATGGAAGGTTTGTGAAACCAGATGTGATTGTGGAAGTATGCTAGGCCATTGCTATGTGGTGCCATGAAAGTGCGAGTGAAGAGTTTGAGTTGTGCTCATTTGTGAATGGGGTGCCAGTGCAGCTGATGTGGGTTCGATGAAGGAGGTTTTACAGTGATTTTGGCTGCTCAGTTCTGAAAGGTCTGCAGTCTTCAGGTGCATTTTTTGTTGATCCTGGCATAGAGGGTGTTCTTATAGCTTGTACTATAAAAACACTCTCCATAAGACTCAAAGACATTGCTTGTGACCAGGGCATTTGTGACAGTATTTTGGGTGCTGATTGGATCCATTTGAAAATCTTCCTCAGCATCTTCATGGTATGGAAGTTTGAGTCGGTGATGGCATTGATTTGGGTGGTCACGTCATGTTTGCTGTTGATGATGATCTCGAGGTCCTTGGCGTGGGTCAGTGTTGGTCCTAGCTCTGTTGGCCACTGGGTGGAGTCCCACAGTGATGTGCTCTTCACGAAGATCTATTTTGCTCTGGTTGGTGTTCAGCTTTAGACAGTAGGGGGCCCATTAGGATGGCGGGCCGATTGCCCCCGCCGGGCTGGAGGTAGCCACTGCTGGCCTGGTGGGGGTGATCCGCCCGCAATCCACGCATGAATGACCCCCCACCATATTATGATGGCTGGGGTATCCGCGACGGACGGGGAGACCGTCCTCCGCTTTTCTGCCTGTCGACGAATCGACCGGGCTGAAAAGGGGTTTAACATGGTGGCGGTGTCTGCAAGACACTGCCATCCATATTAGCATGCAGGCGGATATGTGCATTTCCATGGCGGCGTTGTCACCATGGAAAAGCATGCAGTTTTTGCCTTTGGGGGCCGTAGCGGGCCCCCAGGAAGTTGGAGAGGTGGGGGGTGCACACGGTGGTAGCATTGGCATTGACAAAGTGGCAGGCACCCTGGGGTGCCGGTCACCTTGTGCGTACCAATGCACGAAGTGCATTCCCAGCATTGTGGTTGCAGGGCGGTGCTCACAGCAACGCCCAGCAACCACAATGCTGGGAATAGGGCATGCCTGCAGGTGCGGGACTGCCGCACCCCTTGCGGACGGTCCCGCATTCCGCTACAGTGGCAGGAGGACTTTGTCCGCCCGCCATCGTAATGGACCCCTTGGTCTTCTTTCACTCGGTGATTTCAGTCATAGTAGGTGTTGTGGTCCTTTTTCCTCTGAAGGCTCTGTGGACAATGCAGAATGCCGTGCCGTAAATATTGCTCTTCTGACTGGCTAACCAGTGAAATTATTGCAAGACATGTTTTCTTGGGTAAAGGCATAGAGGGAGTTTTGCGGTAATATTTTGGATTAGTTGTATTTTGTGATAGCTTGGAGATTATGAGTGTGAGGATAGCTTGTAGTTTGTATTGGTATCTAAGGTATGGGAAGATGTGATGCAGAGGTTGAATTGATTAGCAGGCTCTCTTTGTGACTTTTTAAAAATTTAATATCAAGCATAGGCTTGAATCCATGGTTACGGCTAGGTTTCAGACTTCACTTGATGTTGTTGGACTGGTCTCATGTTCCTTCGGCAAGATGGTCTTGAGCTTTAGTAATTAGGCATCATTGATGTGTTTATCATGTGGAAGACTGCTGTCAAGCTTTGAGATGTGAACGTCTTTTTGCCATCCATTTTTATAATGATTTAGATTGATTTGTGTGTTATCTGTGTAGTTGCTACAGGTGAGGTTGAAGGATTTAATTAGGTTTGGTAAGGGGGTCAGGTAGATGTTGAAAAAGAGAGGAGATAAGATGGACCCCTGAGGGATGCCACAGTGTTCAGCGAGAGGAGCTGATGTGAAAGTTGGCAGGTATACCATTCTGTCTCTGTCTCTGAGGTGAGAAGCAATTCATTTTAGAACATTTTCACATGTTCGAAGATGACAAAGTCATTTTAGTAGTGTGTGATGATGGACAGTGTCAAATGCTGCTCATATATCTAGGAGCAATAGGGCAGTCACGGTGTTCTTGTCCACTTGGCATTGAGGTCATCCCACATGGTTATGATGGCTGATTCTGTGCCTCTGCCTGGTCTGAAACCAGATTGCTAGTCTAAATTCAAGTCATATTTGTCTGTAAATGTAAAAAGTTGTTTAAACACGTTTCTTTCAAAGATCTTTCCTCTGCCCGGGGGACCCCATCCCCCAGGCCACATTCTGTTTTTAGAGGACGGGTGCGCTGCCCCACTCCCGAGTTTTTTCTGGCCACTAAGGACTCACCCACTGGGGATGCATTCATTTGTAAGGGGAGGTTACCCCTGGTTGAAGCAACAGTTTCTGTGGGTGCTGTGGTACCACCTGGGACACCCACAGCAATTGGTGGGCATTGGGCCTATGGGGAGCCCCAGGGACCTGTGGTGCGATGAGAGCCGTCTCCATCTGTTTGTCCCTACCAGATGGAAGCAGCTTTTCTTTGCCTGCAAGAGCATGTGCAAGAAGTTTAAGTTAATCCTGACCCTGCTCTTGCAGGCTGAGAAATGTAGTGGCCTGGTGTTTGGGTTCCCAGGACACTACTGCCATCGGCCTGAGGGGATGTGGCCCCTGGGGCCCTTGAGAGTCTCTGGGAGGGTGGGAGTGGGTTGCATTCCCATGGCCCAAAAAAGAAAAATTGGTCCTGGGGATGGGGTCATTGGGGGGCCTTAAGTTGCTTCTCCACCCCACCCCCTTCTTTAATAAAAATAAAAATCACCCCAATGGATGGGATCCCTGGGACCCTTGAGAGACTACAACCTCCTCCCCTTTTTGAAAAAATTAAATGTCTGCACCGTGGGATGGAAGCACTGTGGGACGGGGTCCCCAGGGCCTATAGAAGGCTTGAGGAGGAGACTGCATGCCTCCTCCCCATAAAAGAAAAAATTTAAATGAGTAGCCTCTCATTTAACATTTACTGCTCCAGCGTGGGTGTGTCCCATTCTTCCCTTATGCTTTTTTAATTCCTGGTGGTGCGCATAGAAGGGGCAGGGGCAGCACCAGTCTTTTTTAATTAATGTGTTGGGGGCTGCAGGGAGTTCAGCAAACACTCCAGCAACATTAGAACACCACAGTAAGTCTTCTGGGTCTTTGAATCCATGATCCCAGTGAGCTTACCATATTTTTTTAAGCACTTTGAGCCAGTGGCATAGCTAGTGGGGGTTGGGGGAGGTCTGCCCCAGGCGGCTCTTTTTGAGGGCAGCGGAGGTGAGCAAGTCATGTCTGTCGACTACCACAATACCCGCCTCCCGAGAACAAGACATCCGTCAGCCACCACCCGATCCACCCTCCCCCGGAACACGTCATCTGTTTGCCGACACCCCCCAACCCAGCCCCCTCTCTTACCGTCACTGGGCATCCCCGGGTGGCAGTAGGTCTTGCTCCGCCACTGCTTCGAGCTGGAGCAGTATGCTCTTCAGCTGGAGTGCAGGGTCTCCTTGTGGTTGGTTCTTTGGCTGTACTTTATGGCCACATAATTATGTTGATGTGCATGATAAAGCCAACAAACCCGCTGCTTTTTGTATTTGACAAAGCCAGTTGGTCTGCCTTACTTAACATGAGAGCCTTTACATTGTTACATGACATAGCCAGGCGAGGGGGTAGGGTGTTGTGCACCCAAGGGGTTGGGCACAGGCCATGGCCAATGGCCAGGACCTGCACCTCACCCACACCATGCATGGCAATCAACGTCTTTACATTTAAATAATAGATATTCTCTCAAATGCTTTTTTTTTAAGTGACGTTATAGTTAGAAAGTGTGATAATTACTTATTTTGTGTTTAAAAAAACCTTAGAAATTCACTGAAACAAACAACAGTATATGGTGAAATTGGTGAAGATGTCAGTTAAACACCCAATTTTAAACAAACAAAAGCTTTGAAATATACGTAGTTATCTCAAGTAACTATAACTCATGCCCTAAAGTAACTATTACTCTCGCTCTCGCCATGCTTTGCTAATTACCTCACATACTACATCACTCATGACATGTTCCATGACACCATTGATAATCTCACCGCAATATCTGAAATGACATAATTGATAATCTCACTGCAATATCTGAAATGACATCATTGATGACCACAATGTGCATGATAGGGGTGCGAGTTATAGTTACTTTAGGGCACGAGTTATAGATACTTGAGATAACTATAACTGATCAATGTCAGCGGTTTCATTTCTTCAAAATGGTATGTGTTAACTGACATGTTTACTTAACTATAACATCCTTTAACCTTTACTTTTTAGTAAATGTGTTTTTTAAATGTCAAGTACGATAGTATTACAATTATTATTACAAATCCAAACTATAAAGTCACTTTAACCATTGTTTATTCAGTGAAAAGAAAAACTATATATATATCTATATATATAGTTAGATAGATAGATAGATAGGTAAATAGATAGATAGATAGACAGAGAGACAGATAGATAGATAGATAGATAGATAGATAGATAGATAGATAGATAGATAGATAGATAGATAGATAGATAGATAGATAGATAGATAGATAGATAGATAGATAGATAGATAGATAGACAGATACTAACCATGGCGGGCTGTGCAGCAAACAGTCCCTTTTCTATGTTGTGGCCACCTTATAGGAGCACTTTATTGGTGCTTTGCCACTTGTGCAAGTTGACGACGCCACACAGCACTGCTGAACGTGGTGCCAGACATGTCACAGTTTAGGGAGCTGAAAAAAAGTGATGGAGGACTTTTTCCACACACTGGCAAAAAATCCCTGTCAACAATAATTGCAGAGTAAAATAAAATAAAAATCTTTCAAGACAGTGTAAGCATGCCTGCTGTGGTGTCATTTTGAGTGGCGCTAATTGCACACTTTGAAGTAAATATAGCCCCGGCCCTCCGACGGGCGGCCCACATAGACCGTACCATGGCAGAGGCGTGCGGCAGCCCACTGTCACTGTCCCGCCTTTCCACAAGAGTTGCTGTGAGCTCAGCCCCGCCCTGTTTTGTTCCAAATGCTAACAGTTTACAACCAACTGACTTTTTTTGAAAGTAGCACATAGGGTTGCACTCTGCCCCTCCCGCCTCCTCCCCAGCCTCGCCCAGCCCCTTCCAGAAAGTAACCACATGCTTCCATGACTCATTATTACCAGGAGGCAAAGTACATTTGCCAATGCTCA
Organism: Lissotriton helveticus; assembly: GCF_964261635.1. Taxonomy (NCBI): domain Eukaryota; kingdom Metazoa; phylum Chordata; class Amphibia; order Caudata; family Salamandridae; genus Lissotriton; species Lissotriton helveticus. The sequence continues at coordinate 192,250 of NW_027611889.1, read as the reverse complement.
CACACACACACACACACACACACAGTGTGGATAATCCGGCTTCCAGCTAGCTCACTCAGCCAGATTTTTTCATTTAGGGAGGTTTCCTGTTCCTAAACCCTGAAATGTTCCAGTCGTCTACCTTGTGCCAGCCAGGGTTTGGAAATGATTTCTTTTCATCTCTCCCTCCACAGCTGCAGAAACAGCAAAGGCTGAACGTGCAGGGGGGACTTGGAGAAAGTCTAGAAACAAATGCTTGGCCCTGGCTGCCTCTTCGGTGGGAGGGCCCATTTCCCATGCAAGTCCTAGAATCGCAGCCCAGCCTGAACATTCCTCACACACACTACTTCCTGTGAGTAAATAACCTCTTTGGTGACAAATAGAGCAAGCGGAGACACGGTTCCTTGAGACGCCTCCCGCGCCTTTGCTGTGAAGGTGTGTAGTTGTTGACGGACTGCCTTTTTTTGTTTTTTACTTAAACAGTACATGCAGTGCATGTGGTGAGCCTACAGCAGGGCCACTGAAATTAAGCGGCAGAGGACGACCAAATTACGCAACAGGGTTGACTAAATTATGTGGCAAGAAAATCCCAATCATACAGCATAATGCGACATATTTTGTGATAGTATTACTTCATTAGTCTGTCAGTTTTAAGCAGGTTAACCTCATGCATGCTCGTGATGGAACCGCTCCGTCACGAGCCTCGGGTGGGCTGTGCTGGTGACGGAGCAGCTCCGTCACGGCCCGGCCGCCGCGCCTGCGCTGATTACGCGCCTGCGCAGCGCATTCTATTGAGCGGGCGGGGCCGTGACGGAACCGCTCCGTCACAAGCACAGCTCACCCGAGGCTCGTGACGGAGCGGTTCCGTCACGAGCATGCAAGCGCCGCGCGGCACCCCCCTACCCCCTAGCGCTGCGGCGGAATTGCCGCCACAGCGAAGGGGTTAAAAGCTTCTGGGCAAAGGTTTCACCTCATTACTGCCAGTTTAACACTAAAATACAGCAAAAAGCAACAGAAACGGGACCAGTCGCACTTTGCAAAGGGCTTCCACTGCAGGGCAACGCATGCCGCCGAGTTTTTAGTAACTTTTGATCCTTTTGAGATAGAAGCTATTTTTGCCCCCTAAAATCTGCAGATTATGTAGCAGATGATGGATTACATGGTAAAATTATAATAATTATGCAAAATATGCAGCAGCAGCAAAATCACATAATTTCAGTGGACTAGGAGTACAGTTGTGTATAGTCGCATGTATGCACAGTGTTGCAGTGTGATAAGTCGATTCAATTTCAATTTAACAGAAACTTTATTCGGATATCCAAGTATCCACAAAAGTACAAATACATAAAAAACACACACAAAAAAAAATACATCATAGGATCCAATAATACATACAAAGGATAGACCAGATTTATGGGTCAATTCATTATTACAAGCAAACGTGGAGCGTTAGTTACAAAGAAAATAATAGAACCATCACCGCCACACTACAAACTCAGAAACGCTCACCTACCCAGGTTTTTCTTAAGCCTACTGGATTTTTTAAGGCCCAGGAGCCTTGCATTACATACTAAAGGCATACAAGTCAGCACAATAATAGGGAGAATGTAAATTTCAATGAACCGTCCACACCTGTTTAATCTTAATATGGTATGGTCCGCCTTATACCTGTGACTGGGATGTAATCTTGCTGGATTTGTCTGCCAGGAGGAGCCAGACAAATTATTTTAAATATTTTACGTAATATCCTCACAGAGAACGACAAACTCACGAGGCCAACCCCCAGTTTGTTAATCTGTCCTCCGCCAAAGACTGGCCTAATTGAAAGAGGTTCCAGACTACAGCGATCGATCGACCAGCTCACATGGTGAGTGAAATATCAGAACGAAATTAGATCACTGTCGTATTACTTATCATAATCTTAATAAAGGCATTAATTGTAATCCCGTAGGAAGACTATCGCCAACAGCTTGTATAAAAACGGTGGCTCCTCCTGGCAGACAAATCCAGCAAGATTACATCCCAGTCACAGGTATAAGGCGGACCATACCATATTAAGATTAAACAGGTGTGGACGGTTCATTGAAATTTAGAAATTAAGGGAAACCCTGCTTTATACCCATAGATATGTTCTGAGGGATACAAACAGATGTAGATGACACCAAAGGAGCATCGATTTAACTCTTTATTCACGAGGTATGTAGCGACGATATCGCCCATCTAATATAAGTAGATATGTGTGAGAGCGATAATAAAGGATGCCATCGATAATCCTTATTTTCTTATTCAGAGACAGCACATTTTGCAAATTGAAAATAGCATCCTGTGATCTGTTAATCATCTAAAAGCTTATAGAAAGTTTTATTAAACCAACACTTTCCAGTTGAGCCACGAACTCCATCTGGAATAAGGTATGCGTGCTGGAGACAATATGCCATGTTTTTAATGTCAAGATATTGGGGGCAACAGCATTGGACACAGCTCCAAGGGAAAGGCAAACAAATCTTTTTGTGTGAATATGTATGGAGATGAATAGTAAGATAATGCCAAAGTATATAGCGTGAACATGGCATTAACCTTTTGCCCAATTTGAATATGTGTAAAAAATGAGTAGTATATCGTTTTGTGAAGCATTAGTGCAATAATTGGGTGAAGGGAGATGTGTCTTGAAAAATTGATCTAAAGCGTATGACAATTTGAAAGTGTAATCACATTAGTGTGACAATCTGATAAAGAGAGATGCGTCCTTATAAAGATGAAAAAACTGTGCAAACAAAAAAATGGATGGTAACTCTGTGCTTTTTAACTGTTTAGAATCAGTCCTGAGGAAGGTGTACTAAAAGAAAGCCGAAACGCCTCGTCGACCTTTTTGATTCTTCTTGTTTTTATGTATTCTATGAAAACTTTTTATTAAAATGTCTATTGTGATATGTTTTTAATGTTTTGATTTGAATTATGAACTGTTAATTGACCGAGTGAATACATTTTAAACAGAGTTTTACCTAACATGCATCGTGACAAGTCTCAATGATTAGAACTATAGTCTAAAGTATTGTTTAGAATTTGTCATAATCTACTATTGTCCCTAATGTGATACTGTTGCAATTAATGTGTAAAGATAACTAAAATATAGCATATTGTACCTTTGCCTTTCCCGCCTATTTTACGGCATGCTGGTTTAAGCATTACACCCCTACGAGTAACACTGAAATAGGACATATCCTTTACTGTCCACCTAATTGGGACATTTTTTCTTTGAACACTGTCTTCCCCCCAGTCCCTTACAACTCTGTGTGGGGTCCTCCTTTTCTTTTAATTACACGAGGTTTGGTAAAGCCCTCATCCCAAAGTGAATTACCTTGGAGTTCTTTTAAATGTAATGATCAAGGAAAAGAAGGCACCGTCAATAGAATTAATTGCCGAGCATCACACAATTAGGCCAAATGGGAAAGCTGGGATTTAACCCAGGTTTCCTGCTCACCTATTAATGTCATTCAGCCACAAGATCGATATCTCATTTTTTCATTAATTTAACTCAAACAGACAATGCTTTGTGTTTAATTGTTTGGAGAGATTGATAAGGACACTGTATTAAAGAAGCACACATATAAAGGGTAAATCAAACTGTCACAAATTGTCTTTTTTGAAAGACACTCTACTTTTATGTTGATGCCTAGCTTCATTTGACTTAAAAAATAGACCTATGTCTGGAGAGGCGCACAGAGGCATTTTAAGACATAGGTGAATGGTGATAACGAAGACTATGCAATCTCTGGATCATGTCCACTGCTCTAAAGCTGACAATGCCTCCTCTGAAAGAGTGCTTTCAGTCAAACATTGATTGCGAATCAAGAAAATAGAATAGCTTAACCACACATCTTTTATGTTTCGCCAACTGCCAGCAGGGTTGTGTGGAATTCAGAGAAGAAAATAATGTACAGTTTCAAGATCTCTTGTAATGGTTCTCTTGATGAAATTATACTGGAATGTATTTAAGAAAATATTCCATGCTTGTGATTTCACTTGGGTAACAAATGACAAACGTGTGTATAGAAACTGATTTTTTAGAATCATGACCCAACTAAACTTACATTCACATCACTGCTTACACCTTTTTACTATCGAACCTTCTCTCCTCAAGGATGTGTTTTTTCTTTTTAATTCCATTTCTTAGGTTAAATAGTCCCAAATAATTGTTTTTTAAGGGTTGGACACTGTTGGGATAGTTTGTCAGTGCAAGCGGTCATGTTCTTCACAATGTTGGATTAACTTGCCCCACATAGAATTTTAATTACTGTATACAGCTGCCTAAATCTAGTAGAAGATAATTGACACAAATAAAGCTTTTTACTATCAAATGTTTTGTTTTAAACAAAGGAAATTGGTGAATTGTCATGCAAGCATTTCCTTTTATTTATCACTATATGAGACAAAAATCTTCTGTAGCTACCAGTACTTCATACTATGTTTTATAATTAGTTTCAAATCCCAATCAAATGCAAATTCACTGGCCTTGCACTGACATTTGCACAGAGTCTATAAAAATCCTGATTTGTTTTGTTTTTCTCTGCAGTGTCATTGATTTGTGATTGAGAAATTTATCGTCAAGGTATGCGAAAGCAAGGAGCCGGGCACAAAAATCAAGGCGAGGAACATGGAGGCTCATAATAAACAGAAACAAAACAGTGCCACCCAATTAACTAGACATGCAGTACAGTGGCCCGACTCCAGCAATATTTATAACAAAACGTTGAGCCAAGATAGCTTCCAAGATATTAAATTTTGCAAAGTCTCTGCATTAAGTGAACTCCTGTGAGACTGCCATCAAACCAATGGAGGCAGACACAGAGCAGGATCTTGATATACAATTCTAAGAGAGAGGAAGCTATTTAAGCCTTGATGTGGAAAAAATAAAGAGTTATCGAGAAGAGGTAGTTTATTAACAAATTAAGACTCGGTAACTAATATAGAAAAAGGGGAGAAGGCGAATCTAGGCGATAGTGGGTGAAGGGAATTGTGAAAGATCAAGGTCTAGCAGAAGTAGCATATGTATCATTGCCTGACCAATCTTTCTCCTGGTTAACTCTACCGCCACTGCCCAATACCATGATAGCACAATGGGTTACACAAAAGTGCAATCGGGCACATCTGGTCGGTGAATACAGTGGCTTTTACGAATTTAAGAAATATGGGTGCCACTTTTATACCACGCCCTGGCACGCCAAAAACACAGATTATGACAAGTCAATAACTTGAAGTCCAAGACAGATGCAATAACAGAGTATGCAATTTAACGATAATTTTCTTGTTCTGACTCCAGCCAACACGTGTTTCGTCGTTCAGGACAAGACACCCGCAACTTCCTCAGGGCTGTCAAAATCTTAACGGATATTTTAAGCCTTCTGGCTTGTTATAATTCCGTCACAGCCTAAATGTGGCTGGGTGTTTTAATATTATTCCGCAAGAAAGACTTATCAAGTATGTATCCGTGTAGTACGAGCAGAATCGTCTCGTGTCAGAAAACGGACTCAATATCTGGTCCACTAACTGCGCGCTGAATATGGCAGCGTGAATTCCTGTAGCCTTCCTGCGGCACCTCGGTATGGGTGCCACGTTTGCCTTCCTTACTCCCGGTACTGGGTAAATCGACACCACACTCAATACAAGACCTGAACAAGAGTCCCTGCTAGGGGTTGAAACAAGGTTGTAATATGCTCATGCACTTTGTGGTAGGGTCTGAAGGGAATTGGTAGAATTTAGGGATCCGTGTCTTGGTTTCTCACAGAGGAAGTCAGGATTTTTCTCTGCTGGTGACACTCAAGATTCAAGATCCACCCTCTGGCAAAGGGTGCACTCATCCGTGATGCAGGACAACTCTAGAGTAGTACGGACAGGATATACTCAAATCCCAGTACAACGATGAATTGTAAATTGTGTCTCTCGGGATGATGGTTCAAATAGCCCCTAAGACTCGCTTAACCAGGACTACACACGGAATGTCCAACTAGGATACTCTTTGTCCATAATACAAATGCACCAGGAAGACAAGTAGGGGGGACACCTGTGACTTCAGTGGCCTGCAAGAGAAGTTAGGTACAATAGAGAGGGTTGTATTATGTCCCCCAGTGATGTGACGATAGCCCCCGTGGTGTGGTGGCCCACGAGCTCCAGGGGGGCCCTTCTGGCACTGTGCAAAGGCAGTGGGGCCTGTGGCCTGAAAGCTCCTCACTGGATCCAGAGCATAGGGGACCCTTCCGTGAACTTTGCAGGTGGACCCCCCTCAAGTTTTGTTATGCCACTGATGTCCCTCACCATTTATACGGTCAGCCTTTGCTTAATTTGAGCAGGTGGTTGCAGCTGGGGCCCATCGGCACTCATCCTTGTGTACTGGCACTTATTTTTCCTAAGAAGACTTTGATCCAGAGCAAAAGCCCAAAAGGTGGAAAAGAAAAAAACCATGAAGACAGTGACAAAAGATTAAAGCATCGGTAAAAAGAACAACCTGTAAAAGTGAAACATAGGTGCAGGGCGCTTCTGGTGGTGGATTAAAGAGGCATGAGGTGAAATCAAGACTACACAGTTTTGTTATTCAGCACCACGGTCTTCGATAGCGCCGGTCACAGACTTCTGAGAAAAACTTTTAGCCCTGGCACATCATCTTTTTATAAATTAAGCACTGCAGTCAACCGGTCAGTGGTCACATGGCGAGCATTCTCTGCCAGACCCATTTTATTTCATTACATTTCTAATGCATTCCAAACTGCAGTGTAAGCAAAATAAAAGCAGATCAAACAATGGAAGGGATTTGCAGAACATCAACATAATTAAACCAGTGAGAAGGGAGAGACAAAAGAAGACGATACTTTACTATGAAGCAAAATGAGAGTGAAGTGGGATATAGTAGGTATGGGAAAACAAAGGGATTCCAGTGTATAGGAGTGAGTGGAGAGAATAAATGAGACTCAGCATTGGAAAGCCAAGAAGATGGAAGATGAAACAGGGAGGCAGACACAAAAGTATGCAAGGAAACTTCTAAAGTAGCAATAGTACAGGGAGGAGGAGAGTTAAGACCAAGAATACATTTAGAGGTGAATCGGATAAAACAAAAGAGTGAAATGGAGGCTACTATAAAAAGGAAAGGAGGATGTGAAAGCAGAAGGGGGATATGGGATAGCAGCCAAGCCATTGTATCGACATTGCACGGAGGGATAAGAGAATATGCACGAACAGTGACAAGGAGGAAGAAGCAGCAAACAAGACAAAAGAAACCGAATCTAGAATACAGATGTTAGTAGTGCAAAAAGTAAGAAAGTGGTGATTTCTTCACAAATTGTAGAATTAAAAACAGCACGAGGAGGCCTTAGAGTAGTTGTTTATGAAAAGAAAAGAGATAATTTACTAAAATCTTGGGCATTACCACGATCCATAGCATTCATAGCCTGGCAAAGATTTAGTACCTTTCACAAGGGGAAGTTGGGTTTACCCTCAGTCTAGTGAGTGCAAGGTGGGTTTACCCTGAGTCTAGTGAGTTGAGTGCAAGGTGGGTTTACCCTGAGTCTAGTGAGTTGAGTGCAAGTTGGGTTTACCCTCAGTCTAGTGAGTGCAAGGTGGGTTTACCCTGAGTCTAGTGAGTTGAGTGCAAGGTGGGTTTACCCTGAGTCTAGTGAGTTGAGTGCAAGGTGGGTTTACCCTGAGTCTAGTGAGTTGAGTGCAAGGTGGGTTTACCCTGAGTCTAGTGAGTTGAGTGCAAGTTGGGTTTACCCTCAGTCTAGTGAGTGCAAGGTGGGTTTATCCTGAGTCTAGTGAGTTGAGTGCAATTTGGGTTTACCCTGAGTCTAGTGAGTTGAGTGCAAGTTGGGTTTACCCTGAGTCTAGTGAGTTGAGTGCAAGTTTGGTTTACCCTGAGTCTAGTGAGGTGAGTTCAAGTTGGGTTTACCCTGAGTCTAGTGAGTTGATTGCAAGTTAGATTTATCCTCAGTCTAGTGAGTGCAAGTTAGGTTTACCCTTAATCTAGTGAGTGCAAGTTGGGTTTACCCTCAGTCTAGTGAGTTGAGTGCAAGTTTGGTTTACCCTGAGTCTAGTGAGGTGAGTGCAAGTTGGGTTTATCCTTAGTCTAGTGAGTGCAAGTTAGGTTTACCCTTAGTCTAGTGAGTGCAAGTTGGGTTTACCCTCAGTCTGGTGAGTGCCAGTTGGGTTTACCTTCAGTCTAGTGAGTTGAGTGCAAGTTGGGTTTACACTGAGCCTAGTGAGTTGAGTGCAAGTTGGGTGTACTCTCAGTCTAGTGAGTTGAGTGCAAGTTGGGTTTACACTGAGCCTAGTGAGTTGAGTGCAAGTTGGGTGTACTCTCAGTCTAGTGAGTTGAGTGCAAGTTGGGTTTACACTGAGCCTAGTGAGTTGAGTGCAAGTTGGGTTTACTCTCAGTCTAGTGAGTTGAGTGCTCAATACATCTTTCTGTTTACCTTGACGGACGTCTCACCTGCCTTACGGTAGGCACAGCAGTCAGCGGGCGGCCTGTGGGCTGTGATTTCAGGCCCCAGGGCCCTTACAGAAGGCGGTGCCTCAGAGCTCTGAGCCCTACAGACTGTGCTTGTCTGAAGACCAGGGAAGAGATCTGTGGCCCATCAGACATCCCCCTTGTATTTTATCACTCTTTTTGCTCCTCAGTAGTCTGGAGCTGCTCTGCAACCTCAACCCCTCAGAGTGCAAGAGTGGAAAGAGGTTGTGTGGTCTTCGAGTGCCTTGAGGGCTAGGCTGCCACTGCTTGCTGCCTTGGGTCCGTCTAGATTTCTTGTTCTCCCTATAGCTCTCCTTTGCCTTTTATTTACTTTGTCCATCCTCACATCTCACCTGTCCTGTCTCTCTTCTTTGCAGCCTCCTATTTCATCGCACTAGTGTCCCTCCTGTCGTTTTCCCTCCTCCCCTTTGTCTCCTACCCCTAGTCGTCTTTCGGTCTTACCTTTTCTATTTCACTTGTCTCCCAATATCTCACTATGTTTTTCTTTCTCACCAGAGTCTCTTTAACACCTCCCTCCCTCTCCCTACAAGCTCATTCGCTCCCTCTCATCTTTCTCTCTGTCATGTGCTCTTACTCTTTTCTCTGGTGTCCTTTTCACGTTTTACATGTCTGTCACTCAGTGAAGCAGTTCTCTCTGATTCTCGTTTTTCACTCAAACTTTACTGTCTCTTTGTAACATTCTTTGGTCTCCTGTCGTTTTCTTCTCTCCTGCCCTTTTGCTCCACTGTTTGTCATCTTCCCATCCTTGCTATATTTCTCTCACTTTCTCTTTTTCTCACCTGTTGTTTCTTTCCATCTCTCACTTTTCATCTCTCTCTCTCTCTTTGTTGATTCCAATTTTCTCTTTCACTCTGTTCTTCCTCCTCACCTGCCGAGACAGGTTTCCTCCTTCCATCTAGGGCCCCCCTTTGTTGCTACAATAAATAAAAAAAAATTGCAACTTTGTACTCAGCGCCTAGAACCCCCTGCAGAGCAGGAGCGCCAGGCAGGGGCAATTGTTCTCCATTTGCCCAGATCACCTTGGGTGGATGAAAAGCCCCTCCAGTGAGGTGGGCCTGCCCACCGGCCACACCTGTAAATCAATGCTCAGTGCAGTTCAATTTTATTAATCGATTTAGAGTTCAAGTGAGGTCAACGATACAATGCAGTAAAACATATTAAATAAATAAAGCCCCATATTAAATCAATACATCAAAATGTTTGGCTTTAAAAGATTTTTTTAAACCCTCTTTAAAAGTTTGAATATGCTGTAGCAGACATGCTCAGTTGCATGATTCAATAAAAAAGTAATACATTCCCTATAAGTGTCTAGTATTTAAACTTTATAGGACCTAATTGCCATATTCAAATATTAACAAGCGCAAAACATGATACAGATCTTGATTTCCTCCGAGCTTAGTGGAGAGCTTTTACCTTTACTAGGTTCGTGCGTGAAAAGATCATCTGCCCAGTTCTGGTGCTTTGCATTTTGGGACTTGTAGTCATGATTTTGCAGTGTAACAACCATGAATGCACCTCCCTAGATTGTAAAACAGATTTCTGGGCTGGATGAGATTTACTCCTGACCTGGGAACCTTGAGAGCTCTGTTAGATTGTACACAGCTTCCTGTTATCTCTCTCTTCCATTTCCTTCCTTAAATATTAACCCTCCTGCTCCTCTCTTCTGTGTCCTCTCTCACTCCATTCACTCACTCTATTCTGCTCTTCCCAATATTCAAGTTCCCACCTCACCCCTGCTCACCCTTTTTCTGTGTCATTCAGATTCACAGTCTATCATCCTCTCTTTCCATTTCCCTCGCTCCACCCTTCCTCCGGTCTCCAGCGTCCTCCCTTCCAGTGGCGGCTGGCATCTATGGGGAGTGGTGGGATGGGCACAATGGGTGGTGGGTAAAAATAAAAAAATAAAAACCACTTACCTGCGACACGTCCGACTGAGACCCCTTCCTCGCTCGCATGTCTCCCTCCTGCAGCACGAGCCGTTGAAAAGGGCCTTAACCAATCCTGGGGCTGCTCTCATGCTGTGAGAGCAATGCACTGATTGGAGGGAGCGGCCTCACTCGCCGTGCTCAAGGACACTGGAGCCCTGCACTTACTCAGCTGGGTCAGAGGTTTCTAAGCGTGCATGTCTGGCTGGCTGTAGCAAGACGGCCGGCCAAAAAGACATGCGCACTTTGAAAAGTGCAGAGCTGCCCACCCCCCTCCCTGCTGCTGTAACTCAGCAGCGGGCCCGTCCTGACACTCACGAAAAATAAAATGGTAATAAACCAACTTTATTACCATTTTCTTTTTCAATCCTGGGGAATTTTAACCAGTGGGATGATGCCCCTCCTCTCAAACGGAGGAGCCACCCCTGCTCCCTTCCTCACTGTTTCCTCCTTATTCCTTCCCTTACTTGATTACGAGGACTGTTAGATCTTCTTTTCTCTAAAATCTCTCCTACTAATGGTTGTAGATTGCTTCCATGAGCTCTGTTCTGATGTTTCCAACCTCCTAAGAGCCAGAGCTGCTCCCAGAGCATATACACTGCTCTTGTGCAGCACCTGCACCAGTGGTCCCTGCTCCTTGTACCCAAGAGATACTCAGACCTATATGTCAAGTTGCACGGAACTAGGATCTGAAATGACTTGCTTTGGAATCACCATTTCCTGATGTCAATTGTAACTATCTACTGTGCAATTACAAGTTTGTTGGCCTCGGAAGTGGGAATAGCCATGAAGACCCGGAATCCCTGGGACCTTAAGACATCATTATTCCCGTTTCTGGATGGATCCATTGGCAAGCCTCCTGCTGTAACCAATTGATAGATGGGAATTGTAGGGCCAATATGGGTTGCAATGGAAGACTTGGTGGTGGAGAAGTTGACATGACAAATGGTAGGCCGTAGAGGGTGAAATAAGTGGGTGGTCGGGTGTGAGCCCGGAAGTGCTTTTTTGCCCGTAGTTTGCCCTAGCTTAATTTTGCCACCAGAATTTCGGACTAGGTAAAATAGACCGAGTATACTCACATCACGTCTTTGAACACTGGTTCACTTGTGATGGGAATAGCAGTAACATGTAATAGTGACATACCCTTCTTCCATTGCAATCAAATTACTAATATGTTGGGATAAACTCAATTTAGAATCAAACATTTTTATTATGCGGTTAGAACATCGTATAACACAGCCCAGCTGCCTACATCGACTCGCCGGCAGGGCAGATTCACACAATGGTTAAACACAGCGTTCGGGTCTACCTCCCTGAGGCCGACCCCGCGCAATTGAGGAATCACCACCAACTCACCGGAAGCATATTGACCGCTTTTAGGGGAGAGAAATCAAAAGAACATCAAAACAAGACCCCCCCCCACCTACCCACCCCCCCACCCCATGCCCCCCTCCCTCACTCACCCCCTCCGCATCAGCTCATCCACATATCACCGTTCCCCCATGGTTCAGTCTTTCCCTGCGTAGTTACAACTAAGATATCTTCAGGCGTACGCCGAGGCCCCGACAGTCTCCAGAGGGATAAGCTGTAATATTGGCAAGTATTTCGGGCATGTCACTTCCCGAAGGTCTTTAGACAAAAGCTGCAAAAACGGCGCCCAGAGGGCTGCATATTCGGCCTCTTTCCCTTCTACACCCAAAGACAGGCGCTCCATAGCAAGGGTGTGCCATAGCCGCTGGAACCAGTCCCGCTGATCAAGTATCGCCGAGGAGCCCCATTGTGCTAGAAGGACTTGTCGTGCCGCCAGTGGAGCCAACGCTATCTGTTTACCCCTCAGTGACCGCAAGGGAAAAGATTTTGGGTGGGGAAGTCCCAGTAAAGTATGCTCGGGCAATCTGGGCAGTGTAATCTGAAAAGCAGCATCCAATTCGTCAAGGACTGTTGCCCAATAGCGTTCCAGTTTCGGGCAGCGCCATAGCAGATGAATTAGGTTCCCAGACATCCCGCAACCCCTCCAGCAGAGGCCCGACTTTGGTTCGTCCCAAGCCTGCACGCGTGCCGGGGTATAATACCAATAGGTCGCTGTTTTATAGGCCGATTCAGTCCCTGTGGTGTTAGAGGTTGTGTGCTGCGCCCGGTAGAACAAATGCTCCAATTCTTTGGGCGTCAGGGGACACCCCAATTCCGTCTCCCACCGTACCTGCGCCTTTGTGCGCTGCTTTCGGGGGCTGCGCACAATCATTGCGTAGAGTTCCGAAATAAGGCTGCGGTCATCCTTTTTACAAACCAGCCAGCGCTCAAAGGTCGTGAGCGGCCTAGACATAAGGGCCACAATATCCGGACGGTGTGCTGCGGGACGGGCTGACTCCTTGCCTGTTTGCTTTGTGCCCGAACATTTTGACTCTGCTACTCTGCCCACTTCTCGCGGCCCCCGCTCCGCGGGCGCCGCTCGAGTGCATCGGACCATCTTAGGACTCCCAACAACAGCGAGAGGAGCCTTGCAGCGACGCCACAACCCCTGCGGGACTGCGAGGACCAGCGGGCGTTGCGTCTGGAGACTCGCCACAGCTGGTCCTCTTCCCGCCCCCCTCCCGCCTGGATAAATCTGCGGAGGGCGCTGGTGCTGTGTGTGCTGCGGGACGGGCTGACTCCTTGCCTGTTTGCTTTGTGCCCGAACTTTTTGACTCTGCTACTCTGCCCAATTCTCGTGGCCCCCGCTCCGCGGGCGCCGCTCGAGTGCATCGGACCATCTTAGGACTCCCAACAACAGCGAGAGGAGCCTTGCAGCGACGCCACAACCCCTGCGTGAATGCGAGGACCAGCGGGCGTTGCGTCTGGAGACTCGCCACAGCTGGTCCTCTTCCCGCCCCCCTCCCGCCTGGATAAATCTGCGGAGGGCGCTGGTGCTGTGTGTGCTGCGGGACGGGCTGACTCCTTGCCTGTTTGCTTTGTGCCCGAACTTTTTGACTCTGCTACTCTGCCCACTTCTCGCGGCCCCCGCTCCGCGGGCGCCGCTCGAGTGCATCGGACCATCTTAGGACTCCCAACAACAGCGAGAGGAGCCTTGCAGCGACGCCACAACCCCTGCGGGACTGCGAGGACCAGCGGGCGTTGCGTCTGGAGACTCGCCACAGCTGGTCCTCTTCCCGCCCCACTCCCGCTATAATCAGAGAGTGCCGGACGCGCAAGCGGGGCAAAGCGCGGAGCGAAGCCCTGGCAAAGGGCGGGCCGTTTGAGGCCGTTCGAGGACGAGAGAGACCGGACCGGGCCATCCCCCTTAAAATCAACATCGCGATATTCATCTGAGTATTGTAAGTACTGTTGTCACACCGAGCCCACACCTGTAACCCTCCAAAGAAGCTAGCCCCAACCCCTTTGCCCAGACAAACTTTCAACCTCCCCGTATGGTACCGGCGTACCAAGAACAATGGTACTAACTAGAGGAAGCAAAAATAAGGCAAAAGGGAGTGGGGGTAAATTATTAGGACCTATGGACGATTTCATCACTAAGGCTAATTTATTCATTGATCAGAGTATCACCTTGATGGAAGGCAGGGTGTCCCTAGACTTAGAACACGCTAAGAGATCCTCGATGGGTCACTTAGCGAATGTAAGATCCCCCCTAGCAGGCAGTAATCCTGGGGAAGGAACCCTTTGTGAGGGCAGGCCCAGTCTACCAAACACCGTGGATTTATCAGACTCAAGCAAGAGGGAGGAGGGAGGGCGCAATAAGAAAAAGAAAACAAAATCCAAAAAGTTGTAGCGCCACAGAAATTATAGACATGGCTAGAGCGATAGAGAACGTACCTTCCAGGCCAGAACAGATAGTAGTCACCGCAATTATAAACAATTCAGTACATGACTCACTTTATCTTATCAGCCTAGACTCACCCATCCCCCCATCTGGCATCGATGTTACAACTGCTGGTAATAACCTGCAGCTCCTAAATAACATCAAGGACATACTGAAATCTCTATTTGAGCCGGTAGAAGCAAGACTGGTGCATATAGAGAATCAGTTGGCTAATCTTATAAAACACACAAAGCCGATGCAAGTCCCAGGGGATCAAAAAACGACGAGAAATAAAACCCACAAACAGACCCTCTCCAAACAACCGGTCACACAAAATAACTTACCCATACAGCCAAACCAAATTTTAAAAACAAAAGCTTCTGAAACGACAAGTGAAAATAGCCTAGCTAAATCTTCCGCTAACACTGTCATAACTCTTTCACAGGGTAACTCACCGGTAGTCCTGGCACCGGCGCCCCAAAAAAACGGCGCCTAAGACATCTGCCCCAAAAAAAACGGTGCAAAAAACTATGTCGCCAAAAACGCCGTTAGCTAAAACTCCGGGGCCTAAATCTCAAGCCCAAAAAAATCCGCCCCCAGTATCAAACAGAGGTGGCCTTAGAGGACCCTCTGAAGGCAGACTCCCCTTTGAAATGCCACCAGAAGCATCTCCTTTCGTGGTGGTATTGACTGGCGTCCCAGAGTTGGTGGATCATAATACAGAACCTATGTGGTCATCACAAAATAAGGCCCAGCATTGGCTAAATAACAATCGCCCCATTCCGCCAACCTGGCCCTCCAGGATTTTGATGGTCCGTAGGACTATCTGGGTGGGAAACGGTAGAAAAACAATCCCGGGAGATTGTATTGTCATCACATTCGAGGACCCCCGAGTAGTAGATTATATCTGCTCTTGGGACTACTCGAGTGCAGTTGGAGGCATAAGCACGAAACCACTCTCCTTCTTTTATCCCGCAAGGCAATGCAACGGCCCGCCTAATGACTACGGAACCCCATGGGAAACAACAGCCCCCCGGCCTTTTGAATACGGTAATTTAAGACAAATATTCCCCCTCCGTCGTTGCAACTATGATAGCTCCTGGCACACAGTAGGACCACGCCACAAGAGGGGAGGATGGGACGATTGGGGCTCACAAACACAGAGAATGACCCATAGAGAGCCGCCTCGCTGGGATACTTGGTTTAACATCCCGACGAGGAACAGATTCAGTGACCTAGAAATGGTCGATTGACCACTAGCGGCGACTGAATTTAACAATCCAATCTCACCCCAAGTAACAAACATACAGCTCCCAGTAACTGAAGAGGAGGGGGTTAACCCAGTGTCATTATCCCTACCCATCTTCTTCTGGAACGTGGCGGGTCTCCGCCCTAAAATTGAGGATGGGACGGCCCTGTATTTTTTGGAGCAGGGGAAAATTATCTGTCTCCAGGAGACATGGTCCACAGTGGAATTACACCTCCAAGGATATAAAACCTACTTTATCCCAGCTCTGATTTGCAATGCAGGCAGACCGAAGGGAGGGGGAAATTATCACGTATATCGCAAACACCGTGAACCACATAAAAGTAACGACAGTTGGGTCCGATCCAAACTTCCAAATACTCTCTCTGGTACCCAAGAATGGGGATTCCATCCTTTTAATTAACCTGTACAATAATCTAGAAGAGGGACAATTTGTGAACCTTCTTTTTAATATACAGGAGAAAATAACCCAGTTCCGTAATTCAAAAGCAGGAAAAGGGGCAATCCATCTTCTTTGGGGAGGGGATTTTAATTTACACCCATGTCCACACGTCGAGAAAAACCAATGCGGGATAGTAGATGAACATGACACCCCATTAATGCACTTCGCTCACACTAAGGAGGGGGGTCGCCATGAACAATATGCTATCGGATCTGGACCTGGTAGTAATCAATAGGTTAAGCCATGATACAAATTCTTTACAACCAACCTACATTGGCAGGGGACAGCCGCGTAGCTAGGGGGGGGCGAGGGGGGCGGTCCGCCCCAGGCGGCACTGTTTTTGGGGCGGCCACGGCTGCGCAACTCTGGTGCATTATCTGTATTGGTCGACTAATTGGATGGCGGCCGCGGGAGTAAAAAGAAGTGCGTCTCGGCGTTGCGCGCGTGAGAAATATGATTAAAGGTGAGGCAGCAGGCTATCACTCTTAGTCACACATCTCGCGCGCGCAACTTGAGGATGCAGTGACGCACTTCTTTTCACTCCCAAGGCCACCATAGCCCTTACAGGGTGATAGGCCGCAGCCTCACACTGTACTCAGTCAACTCAGCGTCACCATCATGAGAGGCCTGGCTGCATCGGGCGCTGCCTACAGTGCGGAGACAGCACACAGAGCCTGCAGCTACAACCGTCCAACACATGCACCCTTGGGCATTGTGCGCCACTGCTGTAATTCTCAACACAGTCACACGTTGGTCTGCTCTGTCCCCTTTTGGAACCCTTTATCGCCATATATATTTCCCCACCCACTATTCTTTATTTGCCTTGCCGTACGCACATCCATTCTAATTTTGTGGGAGAAGGAATGGGTGTCTGAGTCTGACGGCCCTGGAACCAGCAAGAGAAAAGGCAAACATACGTTGCTTAAACATACGTTGCTTAAAACAGTAATCATAAGATCACACGTTTGCATCGCAATGAGAAATTTGCTGATGGCTGCCAAAATGAATGCCAGGGAATAAACGATAGTCGTTTTAGTCACCTGCGGGTTTCCACCGATGAATTGTGTGCACGACAACTGTCACATTGTACTGTAGAATACTCTGCGTGCCTTAACATTAAACGGGACGGCAGTTTTTTAAGAATTTGTATGTCACGGCATCAGGATATTCATGTATCTTCTTGGGTTCCAAGATTAATGAGACAAACTAGTAATGCCACCGTTCACTATCACATCCTGTCCCTTTTAAGATTGTAAAATGTGTAAACGTGTATGCAAAGGTGGTGGTAATAACCATACAGTGTAAGCAGCAGCGCGTTGGAATACACTGAACCTGAACCCAAGCAAGAGGGCAGAACCAAATTACACCCACTTCAGGAAAGTCTCGAAATCGGATTTGTACGTTTCTCATATGACTCAAATCCACACACTCTGGGCCAGCGACTGGGGCAAGCCTTTTACGGATTTAGCACAAATCCCCTGCAACCTCCCCCCCCCCACCCCCACACACACATCCTTACATAGTGCATACGATAGTCACAGCGTTATCAAGTAATCACAGGGTGACATTCAGCGCTTTATTTAACCATCGAACATATACCCATATATTTCATGGCGTTAAAAACCAATCATGCTTTTGTCAGTGGCACATTTTCTATTCCTCGAATACTACTATGTCCCCGTCATAATAATGCAGGTGATAAACAACACCACCATAATGAAACGAGAAACACTCGTATTCTTTTCTAGCATTCATCACGGTGTAACAGAGTGCACCGGTTGATAGGAAGAGAACATTGTTTCCCATTAAAGAGGATGGCAAACTTCCTCGCATCCTATGTCGCCTTAATTAAGCGTTATTTAACACTATTTAAAGTTTGTTTTAATGAGAATGTATTTACATTTTTGAATCTGAAAGCATGTTTCCCTAATTGCTCGAAATTGCAATCACACTCTATAGTGTATCACGGGCCACACATTTAAGTCTTGTGTTGCAATATGAGAGATACATATATCAGGTCTTCTACTGCACTATCATGTTTTCTCACATCAATTGCCTTCCACCAACTTGCCCATGTTGATCAGCAAGTATTCTTTAAAGAATCATTTGCACTTGTCTTTCTTCTTTTTAAGTTTCTATTTTCCTAACATTCCAGATGGCGAAAAAAGAAGATGAGACTACCTTCGACTTATTCGAAGTCAGTAACATAAACAGGAAGACTGTAGGAGCAAAACTATTTCGAGGCCAAGACCTCAACTCCCCAGCATACCGTTTCGTTCGCTTTGATCACATGTGTACCACCCTGCCCCCACCTCCTCTCAGTAGTTCATGCTGTTCTGAGTTCGTCATTGCATTATTGTACCTCAAGTCAGAGCACATCACGTTTGTGCATGTCCCCACTGCTTTAATGGGGGGGACCATGATGTTTGGTCATTTAATGTCAGCTGTAGATGATGGATACCCGAACAGTGTCATGTATGTGTATGTTTGCATTGTGCTAAGGAGATTACCAGGTAATCGTTTATGCATCTCTCTGATGGATGTCGCATGCAGTGTTTCTGAGTCCCCAGATAGATTATGCAGTCTGTGTGTTCTCCTTTGTACTGCCGGTCACCGGTGTATTCAACTGTGTAGCCTTGGACCATGTCATGTATGTGCATGTAACTTGCATGATTGATCAAGGAAACTATTAACGGCAATACTACGTGTCTCTCGGACCTCTTTCAAGTGCTCGCCGTACTTATTCCCCAGCACCCCTCCCCGCCACCACCAGGGGCGGCAACCTGGCGGATAGCCCCGGGCGCCACAAGCTCTAGCTACGCCCCTGGCAGGGGATGCCAGACGACAGTCGATTACATCCTCCTGTCATCTGGACTGGTAGACAGAGTTAGATCTTTCGAGGTTAGGAACAACACCCTAAGTGATCACTCAGCACTGAGGCTGGATCTTCACTGTAGTAAATCCAAACCCCTAGTCACAATCATAGAGAATACACTCGCCCAGAATAAACTAGAGATAGGTAAACAAAATGGATATACTCTAAAATGGGAGAAGCTAAATCCGGCTGAAATTACCGGAAAACTGGTAAAAGCGGCCTACCCAAACATAATTAAATGTCTGGACTTGCAAGAAACGGATGAGGCTGTTTTAAATAACTTTACACAAATACTGGAGAAAACCAAGAGCCTCCTTACAGCTAATCCTAAAGGCCAGAATACCACCATTAAAGGATGGTTTAACCATAGCTGTACAGCGGCCTTAACCAACCTAAAGCTGGCCCTTAAAAATAAACCTAGAGACCCGGGTCAGATACAAATATGTAGACAACAATATAGTAAGGCACGCAAATTAAGAATACAAGAACTAAAACAGAAGCTATGGGATGAACTCCACAATACTGCCCTCTCCAAAAATAGCGAGGCATTCTGGCGTATAGTTAGATCTCCCTATCTAATAGATGACAACAGTCCCAAGATAGAAGTGGCCATAGGGGAAGACACATGGGTGTCCCATTTCTCAAAAATTTTCAGAAATACGTCAACATCAAAAGGGACAGAAAACATACTCCCAATGGTCGAGTACCCAATATCCCTACAGTTTAACATCTCTGAGATATTAGTCGCATTAGAAACAAGCACAAAGGGGAAAGCCCCGGGCCCGGATGGGGTCCCGGTAGATCTATTTAAACATAATCTGGATCTCTGGGCCCCCATCCTTACCAGAGTGTGCAGTGCAGCAGCAAAAGTGGGACTTATGGAATCCTGGACCAACTCCATCATGGTCCCAATCTTCAAGAAAGGGGATCGCCAGGATGTTACATGCTATCGCCCCATCTCACTGCTGGATTCCCTGGGTAAAGTCGCAGGCAGGGTAGTCCTCGAGCGACTCCAGCAGTGGGCTGAGGAGAAAGGCATTATTTCCGATCTTCAGTTCGGATTCAGAGAGGGATTCGGTACGGTGGAGCAGGCCCTTAATCTCAGTTTGCTAATGGGCAAATATATCCAAGCAAAGAAGGACATGGTCTACATGGTGTATGTAGACCTGTCCGCTGCTTTTGATTGTGTCTCGCATGCTAAGCTCTGGACAATTCTGAGACAAATGGGCGTGGATTCCGCCCTCTTAGATTTTCTCAGAGAACTATACTCTAGAGCCTCTGCAAGGGTGCGTTATGGCGTGAAGGGGGAGTTGACGGCATCGTTTGGCGTAGAGCGTGGAGTCAGGCAGGGGTGTGTCCTGGCCCCCTTCCTATTCTCCTTGTATACCAACGGCCTCGAGGAGGAGATGTTGAGGGGGGCTCAGGACCTGCCACGGGTGAAAAAGCGCCTGATTCCCGCTCTGCTATACGCAGACGACGCCGTCATCTTGGCGCGCACTCCGCGTGAGTTACAGAAGTCCCTAAATAGGTACACTGATTACATGGGTAAGCTGGACCTGCATGTGAACGTCAAAAAAACGTTCGTCATGATTGCTGGTAGTGGGAAAAAACAACCGAAGAGCATTTATCTTAAAGATCAAAAACTTGAGGTAACTGCCCAGTACCCCTACCTAGGCATTATGATTGATAAAAAATTAAATTGGCGGTCCGCAGTAGAGGCAAGATGTCACCTTTTGAAAAGAGCTACAGCGGCCCTGATGAGTTTCTCCCAGAGGCTAGGACGAAGGGCACCAGTAGAGCTACTAAAGATTTATAGCGCAAAGTGCCAGGCAATTGCTCTATATGGGGCGGGCCTCTGGGGACACGTAGACGTTAGTACTCTCCAGGTCACAGAAAACTCTTTTTTTAGATTCCTCCTAGCAACACCGAGAGGCACTTCCATCTATGCATCCCACCTAGAACTTGGTGTCCCATATTTAGAGGGCCTTATTAAGATTCAACCACTATTGCTCTGGAGACGCATCTGGACTTCTGAAAAAAACTCATTTACACAGACAATTGTAACAGAGACAATGACTCTTGATCGAACTAGTAATATAATATGGCTTCGGTATATTAGAATTTTTTTTAAAGATCTAGGTATGGAGAAGTACTACTCCCAACCCGAAGCCATCATCGATCTACCGAAGAGAGTGCTGAAACAACTGGCACTGAGCCACCTAGAGTCATTGAGGTTGACATCTGAGTCCATGAAACCTTCGGTCCTTCACGCTAATATGATTCAGGCCACAGATCTGATCCAGCCCTATCTAACGCTACAGATCACCACCTACGAGAGGATGTTATTGACAAGATTCAGATTAGACCTCTTTTTTAGACTAGTAGCCTTCTATGATGGAAACAGATGGGATGCCATCATCCCTGTCTGTCCTTGCGATGAAGAATCAAAACAAACTAATTTACACACATTATTCTGTAAATTTTATTTTCCGCACCGGAAAATATGGCTACTACCTCTGTTAAGGCAATGGGGACTGAGACAGTGCCGCCCAGCAATGCTGCATCTCCAATTGCTAGAATCTGAACCCGTTTGTTACCATGTCATGAACTTTTTAAAATGTATCATGAGGCACAGGAAAAACCTGTAAAATCTATCTCGGACGTGGCTCTAGATGAGGCAATGTAACAAAACGCCTTGACTTTTTTAAATGTATTAATTTGATCTTACCTGAACCCTAGTTTCTAACATGTTTATCTGTTCATTTTTAGGTTTCGCCTGGGCCGGAGCTCCTAGCTCCGCCCAGGAGAAATCTCATGTTCTTACAGCGTGGGGCTTAGTCCCGCCTTGTCTTTCATTGGCTAGCTCCATAAATGGAGGCTAGCCATTGGAAGACATCTGCGTCAATCACTTTCTCCCCGTGAAAACGCGATTCGGGGGCGTTTCCGTGTCTTTTTTTAAGTCACGCCCTCTCCTCTTCCCATTGGCTGGAATTTTACCTTCCAGCCAATGGGAAGGGGAGAGCACGCCCCCGAATCCCTACAGAACGCTGTGCTTTCTGAGTAGCTACCGAGGCTTTTAGGTAAGCCTCTGCCCCCCTTTTGTGCCGTTGTTTCTTGTTAATGCTTGTTATCTTTTATGTTTTGCAACTGGTTCTTATGTAAAGCGCTCTGACACCTTCGGGTAAAGGTCGTGCTTTAAAAAATCGCATTAAATAAATACTATCGTCCCAGGGGCTTGAAGTTTTAACTTCCGGCCACAGCCAAAGGGCAAATCGGAGTTTTGTGCAGCGGTGCAGGATTGGCTGAGGTGTTATCAATTGTCCAATCGCTGGTCACATTGCATTGTACGAATCCTTCCATTCTCCTGCGACGACATGAAACGTTCAACTAGGTGATTGGCTGCCATGTGACCCGGAAGTATTGAATTTATGGCAAAGTGTGTCGTCAATCTAAGATCGATAACCGACGACGGTCTATGAGCCGGATTTATCGATAGCGCTGTGTAAGTAGCAGGCGGGTCGCGTTTCATTTTACTTTTCGAACCCATAAATGGCATCCACCGGGAAAAAAAATCCTTTCTGCCGCCAGATGATTTAGCCTGTATTTCAAAGTTCAGCCGATTATTTTTGAGGGAATAGCAGTTTGTTGGGGCCTTGCGTCGAAAGTCTGTGCTCCTCCTTAACGAGTGAATGAATAGAAGGACCTTTGATCCTGATCTGCATGCCCTTGTATTCAATTAATCTACTTTCGCCTGAATCGTACTCGTTTTGAAATTCTCCCTGCGTGAGATGTCAGGAATTAATAATTTCGTTCAGTGTACAGAGCTAAAGTGTGCGATTTACGCCTTACGAATTGAGTATGAGCCGAGGTCGGAGTACAGAGAAACGAATTCCCTCGTAGCAAAATAAGGCGGAAACTTCACTGCGCCGTCCTCGTCCTTTGCATCCCCCATTCCAGTTTTGATTGAGTTTCTTGCCTTGAACTGTGTCCCTGGAGGCAGTACAAGGTTTGGGGACGTCAAGAAGTAAATTTACTATTCTAACTCTTCCAGTCCTAGAATATTTAGAAAAAAAGTTAAGCATTCCCAAACTATTTCAATAAGCGCTTGAAAAAGTACTGGTTTTGCATTGCGGGAAGTGCTGCCCTTAGCGTGCAGATCAAGGCACAAACCTCGGAATGCCAAATGATGAAAGGCAGCCCTTCCCAAACACTTTACAGAACGCGAGTCTCCTCCATTATTTGATTGGTAAAAAATCAAGTCCATATTTCTGGAATACGTAGTCGGGTGGACGCTTGTCACAAATGACTGGTTTCCGAAAGGAAGGAGTTAATTTCTAAAAGTGCATTGCTGTTTGATTTTGCACTTCCTTGCATACCCCATCTTCCGGAAAATTGTTTTAAAGTGGATGTAACGGAACACGAACTGTGGGAAACCCCCTCAGTTTTCAATGCAAAGCCAGATCATCTAAATACTTGCACAGTAGCGCGACCAGGCTTTGAAAGGCATCCTAGCAAAAGCGGGCATACGATAACTCGTATGATTTCCCACTCAGCTTGTAATTTCTACAATATTACACTCATGCGGTTATTACGTGGGCACCTGTGCGTCGATATTTGTATTGGAGATTTTACCTCTCTTTGTGCTGCAGCTCAACTTTAAATTCTACTTCGTGTTGCTTAAAACTGCATTTATAGCACAAGTGTGGCCGAAGGCCTGAATGGCACGTGACACAGTAAATAAACTGCAGTAACATTTTTAGCTGGCCTTGTAACGCTGCCAATTAGAATTTTGCATTCAGCAAATCTTAAAAAACTTTACATCTGCTACTGCAAATATTTGGTGGAGTTAACATCTTTGCCAAGACAAGAACATTTTCTAAATTTAGACCCCAGCCATTTGGGCAGATCATTGATACATTTGACATTGAGGTCAATACCAAAGGGGGCAGTTTTAAACATCAAATGTACGTTAACTTTGCTAAATTGCTCGTAGATTTTGCACCAATAACCAATGCAGTTAGTGAGTTTTGTGTCATATGCATCCATTATAAATGTACGTCTATTGCAGAGGTATGCTGACGTTCCCCACAAGTCCTGTTCGTGAACATGTTGGTGGTGTTCCAGGGCATGACGGGAGCCACCTACAATTTTTGTCGTTTGCGCCATCTTTCTCTTCTGAATTTTTGTCATATTACACACTCGCTTTAGTGGTGATTCATCCACTCTTGATGAAGCAAGTTCAACACTGCTGTTTTAGACCAGTTTACTGTATAAAACGTAAAAAATATATCTTTTGGGGAGGGGGTGGGGGGAGACAGTGTCAGTTATTCTAGTCCTAGAAGGTTCCAGGTAAAACGCTTTCTACTGGGTGCATAAAAATGAAAGTTCCAATCTGCGCCTGCACTGTAATGTAAATGCGCATGCTTTTTCCATATTTAATGTTAGAACAGCCGCTGATGACCTTAAAGAAGCCAACTATATTTGTATTACAGAAGCCTTAATACCTAGCATCAGTTTCTGCCTTGTAACACTGTTGCTACAGACCTGTAGCTATTTTTCTATTAAAAAGTTGTAGGCTAGTGTTAGCAGTGCTTACCTTAATTGCAGCCCAGTCCCTTTGTCATTGTCTATCCTGTTTCCCTCTTGCGAAGTAACTCCACAGTTACTTTTTCTCTCTCGGGCTCTGTCTCTGTCACTCTCTTTTACTCTCCCCCTCTCTCTCGCAGACTCTTTCTATATCTCGGCTCCCTTTCTCTCTGACTGTCTCTTTCTTTCACTCACACACTGACTCCCTGTCTCTCTCTTGTACTACCACGCACTTTTTGAAAACTCGGGCCGACATGATTCCGGCATAGACACTAGTTTGCCAGTTGCCATTTAGTTACCACCTCGTTTGAGGTAACTTTTCAATGGTTTGTAACTGCAATTATGGTCACATTCCACTGAAACATCTCATTGCGAACAGCAATTAGTAAGGGACACCCCTTTTATGCTCCCCCTAACTACGATTCAGAATAATTCGCAAAATCCCTTTTGAAATTCGAGAAGAATTTTCGGAACTACAAAAGGCGTCTAGAACATCGCAAAAGGCAATTTGCGGTCGCAAACCCTGTAGTTGTGCAGACCGCAGGATTTGTGACAGCAATTTGTTTCTGCTTTTTTGCTTTAGTCAGTGCTTCAGGCTCCACATCTCTAGATGCTGCAATGATGAGAACCTAGCAAAGATTCTTCTTCAAAAATAGAATCAGTGGTACAGTGTGCACAGACCAAGGAGGATATACCATCCAGGAACACCTGGGCGGCAGTGCTTAATTTGCGTTGGTGGTGGTAGGTGGCTGGCTGTGCTCATTTTTTGGAACTCAGGCTTATTTTTCATCATCAGATTTTAACGCAGAACGCAGCTCAGCAAATTTGGTTGCTGCTCTCTCTGTGTTGTATGAAAAATTATTAAATCTGGCCCGCGGAGAGGGAGAAGCCAGCGGACAAAGTCACTGAGGGGCAAAATCTCAGCGCCGGTCAATAGAAGTGCCCATGATATTTAAAGGGATGAGGAGCAGCTCAGAGAACGGAGGGGATTACTGCAGTTTTTGCACTCTGAATTTGTGGAAAATAAACAATACCAAGACAAAAAATCAGATACAAAAACCTGCAGTACCTGTCTTCCCTGCTGAGCTACTTTTCACCTTAGTAATAACAATAAAACAATAATAATAATAACAACAACAATCATCATGATAGCCAGACCTAAAAGTGCTTACAGCCAGAAGCAGGCATGCATCAATTATGTGGTGGGGAAACTGACTATATTTGCTATTTCTGCAATGACCACAATTGCCGTTATGTACACATGTGCAATGACACAATGCAAATATTGGATAAGTCGGTGTAGGCATATTGTATGCAGAAAATCCACCCAAAGAAATTAGCAGCAGAAAACCAAACGTGTGCACCAAGGTCCTTCTTATGGCACCTCTTATGAGCGGTGTATGGATGTCATACCAGTGATTCTGCGCCCAGAATTACTGACAGTGAGGGGTGCAATAATACCAGAATGCAGTTTTAACACAGTATTTGGAGTTTTACCTCAACAATGATGGAACAAGCATTTACAATGCAACGGTTTCCCCTTTGGAAAAGTTAGAGCTATTGGCAATGTAAATGACAATGCCTATTATTTATCTGTTTTCAAAACCAACACATAAATACAAATTTTGTCATTTACAATGCCAATAGCTCAAACTTTTCCAAAGGCGAAACCGTTGCATTGTAAATGCTTGTTAATATATGAAATTATATTATCGAAAATGTTGCTTTTATGGTTTGCCAATGTGTAAAGCCGAATAAAGAAATTTATATATATATATCCGGACGGGTTACCCAATGCGCCACCTGCGCATGATAGAACTCATCGTCTGGTCCCAGCGGGAAGTAATCCGCTCGTAGAGTCGAAAATGGGATCAGGCCTTCCAGGTCAAAAAGCATGCCCACTCGCTTGCAACCCTTCTCCAGCCATCGATGGAAAACTGGCGATGATCCACCCGGAGAGAAGTCAGGGTTATCCACTATTGGTGTCATTGTGGAGGGGAAGGATGTCCAACCCTTACGGAGAGCCAGTTGATCCCATACTTTAAGCGTCGGGGACGCACCGGGGAGGAGTACAGCCCCCACGCCCTGCATTTACGCGGGAGCCAGATCTCTCTCCAGATGTTACAGCCGGCCACCGTCTGGTCCATAAATAACCAATGCTTACTGGACATGGGTCTATTCCATTCCACCACGTATCTAAGACAGGTTGCCTGGAAGTATGCGGAAATCAGAGGGAACCCCAGGCCGCCAGACGCCTTCGGGGAGGTGGTTACCGAAAATGCAAAGCGAGGTCTTTTGTTATCCCACAAGAATTTGTTAAGGAGAGTTTGTAATCGTCTTAACATGCCCGGCGGTGGCACAAGGGGCAGCATCTGAAAGACATAAAATATACGGGGAAGCACTGTCATTTTGTAGGAGAGTAGGGTCTGCTATCCTATGGTCACGCCAAATTTTTGCTTTTTGCTTCACTGGTTTTCGACTACTGAGGCTGTGGGCCTGCTAATCAGACCCCCAGCCTACTGTTCTCTCTCTAAATTATTAATACATGTGCTATAGGTACATACCACAATTGGAAATGGACTCCTTGTCAGCCCCTGTAACATGCACTATAGGTGCTCAGGGCATAGGTGCCACCAAAGCCTACCAGGGGCTGCAGCATATCTTTTGCCACCCCTGGGTGGTTCTTAAATTGACACAACTGGCTGATCACTCAGCTGGGGTAAGGTGGTGTAATTGCCCCTTGCTTAGATATAGTATACCTATATCTAAACCTATATCTGGACACATATAAACCTGTGAGCCACTCCTATGGAAGGCCTCATCAATCCTGGAGGCAGAGTGCGTGGTTTAATGTGAGATGGGGCTCTAGCATGAGCTGAGCCTGTCTGCAGTCGTCGGGAACAAATACCTAAGCTGTTTCAGGATAATGCCATACCATATACTATTAAGTGCATTATAATCCTCGCGGTTATATAGCAACTTTGGTTTGGCTTTATCAAAACATGTCGTGTAAGGTGTCATACGATTTGGAATACTATCCCCTCGCCAGTTCTGGCGACGGGGATAGCATTCCACCCCTCTAGAGGGAGAAGACATGTTACTTTACTGAAATGCCGTTAATTTCTAAAAGGGCCTCAGATCCACAAAATGGATGCTTCTGCCACAGACACAAGTCTGACCCCCTGAAGCTGACCGAAACTCAGCCAAAGGGGCCTGGACAAAGGGTTTCCTGTCGCAGGGAGGTGTTACACCCCCCAGACAGGAGATAGTGGATTGTAGCAGGGCGGTTTGAAAGAAACCAGACACTGCATGGGGAGCACAAGGCTTCCCCTTGCATAATCCGGTCAAACCGGTTCTGGGGCACACCAGCCCCAGTCCCAGCGCGGCCTGGATCAAAGGAAAGGGGTGTATCCACCCTCTTCATGGGTCCCACCCATAGGAGGGGACCTAGCAGGTAATCCAGCCCCCCAGATTCGAATAAGAGTGGGAGCAGTGCCAATGCACTTCAGATTATCCTGATGAAACATAAGAAACAAAACTCTGGACCCTTCGACATCCTACTCAACGTAGAAGACTGAAGAATCTCCCTTGTGGTCAAGGAGTGACCACCCTGTGCAAACAGGCACCATCCAGCACCTCAACGTCTGCTTTGTTGCAGTTCCCGCCGGAACTCGAGCGACAGAGATCGACGAGATCAAGCTTGCCTGCCTTCTAACAGCCCGATCCACAGTCCCTTCAGAGCTGAGACCCGTGGAGGCGACCGGAAGCGTGGGGCACGCCATCTTGAAAAGACCACGAGACGCTGACCGTGCAGCCCACGAGTGACCCTCGAAGGTGTACACCGGGGTTTGAGAAGCCCCAACCCTGAGCCACGCTTGCACTGAAGTTCACCCCTCTACACTCGACGAGTGCTGCGTGGGGCCCTTCTGCTTCTTTTGGCTCAACGCGTTGGCCCGGTCACTTGCCAGCCGGCTTGTGGCCCGTGCCGACGAAACTTGAAATATGACTTGTGATTCTGGTTGCTCCAGATTTGCACCAGCTCCCCTGAAAAGGAGCCCCCACTCTGACCCTCCTGATCCGAGTGAGAAGCAATCTTCCGGTTCCGCGTGGATTGCTTTTGCCAAGTGTTGTTTGCTCCAATCTTGAAGCCGACAGCGCCGACGGCGAGAGCCTACGTGGGACAGATCGTGACCTGCTCCTGGACTTCGCAGATGCCCCAGAGCCCACGTGACAGCGGAGAGAAGCTCCTCAACAACCACCTGATTGCGCCCGACATTGCCTGGCTCCGTCCTGGTTCCACCCTGGTCACTGCTGAGTGACCCAGACTCTGTCCCCTCTGCTTTCAGGTACTTTTCGACTTTGATCCACCCTTGGATCCCACCGGACACTTCTCCTTCACAGCGCCTGCAGCCTCTTCAGCTTCAAGCACCAAGAACCAGCGTGACGAAACCCGACACTACTTCGACCCTGTGCACCCGCTTCCTGTGGGTGAGGTAACATTGCAACGCCGGTGTTCCCACACTGGTACACACCTCTAGGGTCTGTGTCTTAAGTTTTGTCCCTCTAGGTTCAGCGGAAGTGTCCTTAAACTCTATTTGTGTAACTTTTACGCACCATTGACTAACATTGGTGCATGCGTGCGCTTTCAGCGCTGCACCCTAATCCCGTGGGCTTTTCCCGACTTCAGCATTGCTTGTCCCGACTGCTCCCAGCGATTCCCTAGGCCCTAGGCCTAACCACTGTTCGATTGGTATCTCTTATACCACTTGTTTAGTATATGGTCTGAGTGGCCCCTCGCCCTCATCCATAATTGTGCAACTTTGTATGTTATACTGTGCTTTTGATTTAACGCTGGTGCCCCTTTATTCATAAAGAGTATTGGGGATTATTTTGAGTAATAAATACATATATTTTTATAATATATACTTGTGTGGTGTCCTTTCATTTGATATTACAGGATTGTGATTGGTAAAACAGCTCGCTTAACACGACCTCTTGAGTTAAGCCTTTAAGGCTGCTTAGTCTATGCTACCATTAAGATAGCTTGTCTATAAGGTTGACTTACAACCAGACACCATAAGGGGTTATTTGGACTGATACAAGGTGGTTCCAGAATTGGAAACATCATATATCAGGCCAACTTCTCACATTGGTGAGCAGCGGTGCGGATTTGAGCTTGCTGTTTGTTTTACCATTGCAATCTTTTTATCAAATTGAAAGATCACATCAAGTACCTTAGGTACATATAAATCAAAAGCTTAGCATATTTAAGTTCTACTGAACTTAGTAGTTGTAGATTAAAGGGATTAGCACACCCTGACTATAACTCACTAGCAAGGTACAGTAGGGAAACACTTAGTGTAGGTAGGTGCATCACTTACACCACACTAGAGTCATGTCTGACACAGTAAAGGCCTCAGGCTCGGCTTCTGTGACAGTTGACCTTACCAAGGCAACTTCCAGCTATGACAAACTAACCCACAAAGACTTGGTTGCCTTGTGCATCTCAAGAGGGTTAAAAAGGGGCAGAAGTCCCACCAGTCCTTCCCTGATAGCCATTCTAGAACAGGATGACTTAGAAAAGCCGAATGCAGGGGCATATTATCAAGGGGGTTTATCTCCGCTTTTTTGGCTTTAAAAGCCAAGAAAGCGGAGATAAAATGATCTCCCTATTACCAAGCTGTCGCTAACACCAGTTAGCGACAGCTAATAGGAGACAGCGACCATCTTGGGCCCCGCTTTGCATGTCAGTGATATTTATCCAATCCAATCCAAAAATTCTTTATTTCGGCCTCATGGGCCATAAAAGAAGCAATAAAAATACATACAGATAAAAGACAATATATACAATAAAAACCAGCTGAACCTGCAGAATTTAAAGAAGCGTGGTAAAATGGATTAACCAGACATTTTCTTCCTTATTATCCATGCTGCCATTAGGAATTTAGAAACCGCAAACACAATGTGGCCCAGGGTATTCGTTTTCAGCACCCTGTAGGCTTGTAAATAGTTACTGAAGCCCAGATTCCGACATAGAGGGGCTAGCCAGCGCCTCCTCGGACTCCAGTAGACATGGCAACAGAACATTATGTGCAAGTCATCTTCTTCCTTAACTTTACAGCATGGGCAAAGCTTGTCGCCCCCAAGCGACCACTTGTGGGTAAAAACTTTGGTAGGGAGCGTACCGAACCTCCATTGCAGGAACAACTTCCTCGCCAAAAGAGGGTAGATAAAATCCATAAAAGGTTCAAAAGCATAAGAATTTTTGGATACAATAAAATATCCGGTCAGGGTGCCACTATCATGTGCACTGTCCATATCAGCAAGAGTTTTGTTCTTGTAGAGCTGTGCCAGGGTTTTGCGCGAGATCCTTCTACATCCCTGCGCTGGGTCATCCCATAGGTCTGGCAAATTCAAACTGACACATTCCGATTTGATGAGTGCCAGCCACGGGATCTTACCATTGACATCCAGCCTCAAGACATGTATGAGGTCCTGCCTATAGTGATGCAGCTCCTCAGTGGACCATAACCGATGCCAATACTTCACCGGTTTCGCCCGCAAGTCCTCTGCGATTGACGGGAGGCCCAAGTCAAGTCTTAGGGGGAGGAGTGGTGTGCCCTGCGGGAGAGCAAGTAGACGTCTGAGGAAACAATTTTCCACCACTGCCATGACCTTCCCAGCTTTATGGCCCCACAGCTCACTGCCATACAAGGCGGCCGCCTTCGCCTGAGTCCTGTACATTTCTAAGGCCGGGCTAACAGGCTTGAAGGTGGACTTGTTAGATACCCTCAGGAGTGCGCCCGAAAGCTGGGAGAGTTTCAGCCTAGATCTTGCCACCTGGGAATCCCAAGTCAGATTTTCTTGAAGTGAGACCCCCAAGTATGTAAAGGTAGAAACCCTTTCCAGAGTGGTTCCCTCGAGTTTTGGGCTGGGTCTGGTCTTGGTCGGAGGGTTGAAGATCATGAACTTAGTTTTTTCCGTGTTCACCTCCAACCCATGTTGTCTACAGAAGTGACCAAAACCATCCACAATCCTCTGAATCCCCATGGGGGATTTGGAAAGAAGGAGGGTGTCATCGGCAAACATAATTGCCGGAACCCTCCTTCCTGCCAAAACCGGGGCATCATTGTCCCCGACAGCGTCCAGATGTTGATGTACAGACAGAACAGTGTCGGAGCCAAAACACAGCCCTGTCTGACACCTCGGCGGACCGGGAATTTACCCGAGGGCTTGCCATCCCTCCCACACCTTACCACCGCAAAGTTGTTCTCATGGAGTCTAATGATGGTTCTAAGGAGGTGGGGGGGAACTCCTAGCTTCTGCAGAACCTCCCATAACTTCCCCCTCGGGACGAGGTCAAAGGCTGACCTCAGATCCACGAAGACCATGTACAATCGACCTCCCTCTAACGTAACCGTCTTCCAGTACAGAAGAAGGAGGCGAAAGATTTGATCCATGGTCGACGTGTTCTTTCTGAAGCCGGCCTGTAAAGGGCTTAAGATGTCATTGGCCTCGACCCAGTCTAGGAGATGGTCCAGAATGAGGCGCGCGAAGATCTTTTGGGGCACGTCTATAAGGCTTATAGGCCTGTAGTTGGAAGGGAGCAGAGTAGAGCCCTTCTTGTGGATGGGCACAATCTCTGCCCCCAACCACGACCCAGGGATCGCCATACCTCCAAGAATGGCATTGAATAAGACGAGAAGGTATGGGCCCCAGATATCCGGGTGATGCCTAAATAGATCCCCGGGTAGCCTATCCAGGCCTGGCGCCTTCCCCACTGCTAGACGTTCTAGGGCAAGCTCCACTTCCCCCAGGGATAATTCCATTCCAGACTCCTCAGCACCCAAGGGCAATTGCATCTCCACGGCCGAG
This sequence comes from Lissotriton helveticus, assembly GCF_964261635.1. NCBI lineage: Eukaryota > Metazoa > Chordata > Amphibia > Caudata > Salamandridae > Lissotriton > Lissotriton helveticus. The sequence continues at coordinate 159,993 of NW_027611889.1, read as the reverse complement.
CAGGAACTGGCATCTAGGTAAAGAGCCCCAAAATGGGACTCCCATACCGCAGGGGCTATATTAGGCTCAATCGCTTTACTAAGTTTCCCTGACCCATTGTTTACAAGGGCCCAGAATTGCCGGGGGTCCCTGGATTTGAGGGCATCGTAGAGGTCCTGCCAATACTTCCAATCCCACTCGGTCCTTGCAGCCACCAGCACTGATTTATGGTGGTTCCTTAAGTCACGCACTTTGGCCTTATCTGACCCCTCTTTTATGGCTGCAATAAGGTCAGATTTTGCAGCCCTGCAGTCTGGGGTATACCAGGTGGGAAGAGGTGTCCTTTTCTTTCGAATTGGGACCTCCGGATGAAATACCTCGGCCAAGTCCCTCACTAGAACCTGGTGGATGTTTCCCAGTTTCTCACAGTAATCAGCAGTTCTAGGTTCGTTCAGAAGGGTCTCCACCTCCATGAGGCTAGGGAGCGCCAGCTCGTATAATTTCTTGATTGACTCCTCCGAATTTACAAGCTTCCCCCACTTAACTCGGCGCCTGTTTGTGGTCAGGAGCAAATCCCCCATATCAGCCCCTTGGCCAGCTGGGGATGAGTCCGTCAAGGGCGAAGGGCACACAATATTTAAGCAGAGAGCGTTGTGGTCGCTGTCTGTCCTCTTAATAACCCTAAAGTCCCGCACTTTGGGCCAGAGTGAAATATCCACCATAATATAATCTAGCCTCGACTCATGGCCCCTCCTGTTGAATGTACACACCGAGGGGGTATCGGACGGAGTGCGACCATTACACGCCCTCAGCGCGCCATTCAAAGTAAGGGACATGAGCTGCAAGGCTAGAGGGGACCAGGCTTTAGGGTGAGGGGAAGAAGAGGGTGGAACCCCCCAATGGTCGTCCTCGGCCGTAAGGGCACCATCGAGTAACCCTTCCAAGGGTTCAAAGTGGCAATTGAAGTCTCCTCCAAGTACCACCTTGTGTTCACCCGGGAGTTGACCCAGGAAGGAAGCCAGATCATTTAAGGTAGGTGATTCACTTGACGAGGCAACCGGGCGCGAGTAGACATTGACAATGGCCCACGGAGTTTTACCAGGCCAAGTGAGCCGCACACACTGGATGTCCTGCGAGCACGTGAGTACCCGCTCCGCCTGACAGCCAGTGTGACTCGCAATCCAGATTGCCAAACCACCAGATGGCCTCCCCCTCCCAGCCCATTTGGCAGGGATTTCAAATACTTCAAACCCTCTCCTGATCTGAGTGGCCCTCGCCCAAGTCTCCTGAAGGAGAACAATGTCACAGCCACCCACCAGAGAGTCCCATTCAGGAGAGCCCTCCTTGTTCGCCAGTCCTGCCACATTCCAGGAGAGAATTCTCAATCCTGGGTCAAGTGGCAGGCTGCCCTTGGCTCCAGCATGAGGTTGCAGGGTGGCCTTCGGTGGACCGACGTCTGAGGCGCCGGTTCCGCCGACAGCGATAGCAGCGCCATCGGCCCGCTCTGCTGCCCCTATTTGGGGATTGTGGGCTAGCCCGGTGTTGAGTGGGGGACTCAGTTGGCACGAATTATCAATCGTGTCAGCCCCTCGCTCATCCGCTGCCTGGAGCCGGAGTTCCGGCGTAGGGATCACAGCCAAACCCATATGACTTTGCACCTCATCCACCCCATTCCCATGGCCAGACAAGATTGGCCGGGTTTGTGGTCAATCAACCTGGTCCAGACAGGAAAACCTGTTGTGGTGAGTGAAGTTTGCCTGAGCAATTGGCAAGGAGGGCCTTGGTCTGTAACGAGAACCATCTACGGCAAAGCCCACCCTGGTCCATCCCTTCTCACTCCCTCCCACCGTGTTGCTAACACTAGGGTAGAAGTAAGCAAGGGGTACAAGTTCTATTGCGGACTTATCAGGCCTTACAAGCCAGTTGCAGATGTAGTTAGCAACGTGCGGGCTCCTGAAGCTTAAAACGATACAGTCCCCTGACCTGTTCTTCTTGGTAGGGCCAATCCACGGGATCCTCCTTACCATCAGAACCTCACCCTTCAAGCTTGGAGGCAACGGTCTGTTGATACTGAGCCAGCTTATGACCTTATTACGTAGGGAGTCCTGGGATTCCCTAACACCACCAGCTAGCTCAGGAACTCCCACCATGATTGCCGTGTATGGGACAGCTTCTGGGGGCAGGTTGACCTCCCTGCGTCTATCTGGGGGGGGGACACAACCATCACTCAGGGCGTTTGTAGGACCCACTGTCGCCCTTGTCTGCGGCACAAGCCGCGGCACAGGGGGTGGCTTAGATCTCCTGGGTGCCGGAACAGGGGGCCCAGGCACTGGAGGTAGCGAAGTGCGCGTCTGGGAAATAGACACACCATTTGCGCTAGGCAGTGCCCTACTGGAAGCCTGGGGTAATGTAGCAGGTGGTAGACTATTCCCTAATGGTTCCCCGGTGGCTACAGGAATGTTAGAAGCTACACCAGGGCTACTCCTGATGTGAATATTTCCCCGGGGCTGAAGGAGATTCTCTATAGCCTCTAGTCTAGCTAAGATGGGAGCTAACAAGTTCTTAATAGTGGCTGTAAGGGAATTGATTACTGCATCTGAACTATTAGAAGACAGCCCACCAAAGATAAATGGGCCCGCCACCACTGGTGATAACACAGGAGCTGGCGAGGCCCCAAGATCCGACCCAGTCTCAGATGGAATGAGCTCAGGGGAGACCGAAATATCTGTACTGTCTTCGAGGGTTGTTTCAGAAGCAACAAATTTTGCCCTTTTTGCCCTCTTTGGTTCAGCTGGCCTTTTCCTTTTTAAGGGCTGAGTCACCCCACTATCAGCAGGGACTGTTGTCGAGACCACTTGACCCGCTTCCAGCGTATTTAAGCCCATATTATCCAGAACAGCAGAGTGGTCGGAAATCCCTGCTGGCCGTGGGGAATCACGATCCCTCTGCGTAACCGGAGTTCTTAGCTGCCGAAGTACAGACTCAATAGTCTGGTCGATGCTATCCAGCAGAGACATATGGGTAGCGTCCGTAGTGATGGGTGTACTTGCATCATTTGAGGCAGATTCCTCAAGGTCCAGGAACACACTTTCAGGACCCATCTCTAGGTGAGAGTTCGTAGATAAGTGACACTTGCTGATTTGGGAGCTCGCCTTTGGGAAAAAATTTTCCAAAGTGCTTGTGCCAGGTTGTACCGATTTACTCCTTAGAGCTCTGGTTGCCATGATGGGGTGAATAAGGAGCAAATTAGCGGGGACGTTAGAGGGGTGGCCCGGTCCGGTCTCTTCCGGCCACTAACAGCCTACAACGGCCCGCTCTTTGCCCGGTCTTCGCCCCGGTGACCGCCCCGCGCGCGTCCCGCTGCGCGTGTGAGGCGATTCTCCTAAGTATAGCAGGGGGGCGTGGCACTGGGAGGGGGCGCGGCGCGGGCGGGAAGAGGAACCAGCTGGCGGTGTTCAGCAAGAATGCTGGTCCTCGCAGTCCCGCTCGCCGTGCGTCTCACCTCCACTGCGGCCAGCCTCCGGTGTTGCTGTCTGTCCGCCCAGGGCTCCGCAAAGGTAGGAAATGAAGGAGCTACTCCTGTAGCTGGCAAAGGCTTTCCCCAAAGAAACTGTCTCGAGCGGCACCCGCGGAGCGGGGGCCGCGAGAGGTGAAATGCAGTCAGGCGGGGGGCGTGGCACTGGGAGGGGGCGCGGCGCGGGCGGGAAGAGGAACCAGCTGGCGGTGTTCAGCAAGAATGCTGGTCCTCGCAGTCCCACTCGCCGTGCGTCTCACCTCCACTGCGGCCAGCCTCCGGTGTTGCTGTCTGTCCGCCCAGGGCTCCGCAAAGGTAGGAAATGAAGGAGCTACTCCTGTAGCTGGCAAAGGCTTTCCCCAAAGAAACTGTCTCGAGCGGCACCCGCGGAGCGGGGGCCGCGAGAGGTGAAATGCAGTCAGGCGGGGGGCGTGGCACTGGGAGGGGGCGCGGCGCGGGCGGGAAGAGGAACCAGCTGGCGGTGTTCAGCAAGAATGCTGGTCCTCGCAGTCCCGCTCGCCGTGCGTCTCACCTCCACTGCGGCCAGCCTCCGGTGTTGCTGTCTGTCCGCCCAGGGCTCCGCAAAGGTAGGAAATGAAGGAGCTACTCCTGTAGCTGGCAAAGGCTTTCCCCAAAGAAACTGTCTCGAGCGGCATCACTAATGACATGCAAAGTGGGCGTGCCAAGATGTTAGCGACTGGAAACAGTCGCTAACATCGCTATCTCCTATTACCAACTTTTGGAGATATTTATTCGCTAAGCGCGAATATCTCCAAAAGCTAACACCTGCCCTGAGCAGTTCTTAGCCATGTTAACCAATGGGAGGTGGATAACATGGCTAAGAGCATTTGCTCGATAATGCATGAATATCGCTGACTTTTCAGCGATATTCATGCATTGCGGCCGTTTTTTTATCGCATTTGCGATAAACCTTGCTAATAGCAAGGTTTATCTGCGATAAAAATCGCCGATTCGCGGCGATAAATGTTGTCTCTAAACAAGTTAGAGACAAAAATTATCTCTATTGGTTGGTAATATGCCCCGCAGTTCCCTTAGAGTCAGGAGATGGAGTGAACCCCCTGTAACTGATACCACTCCAGAGGAGGAAGAAGAAGAGGAGGAAGAGGAGGAGGATGGTTCAGACAAGAACCAGAAAATCAGGATCAGAGGGGTAGCCAGGTCATAGTTGCCAGGCTTAACCAGGCCAACTTAGACCTACTGGGGAATGGAGAGGGCCAGCACCTCCCCAGACCCCACCATATCATTCTCCCAGGCAACAGAAGAGTGAGATCTCCATCAGGGGATTCTCATATTTCTAGTGCCTCAAGAGAATCTCAGAGAGGAATGACTTCCTCTCAGAAGATAGAGCATAGGGCCAGAATGAGGGCTGTAAAACTCCAGATAGAGAGGGAGGAGGTAGCCCTGGCTCAAGCTAGACTTGCCTTGGCAAGAGAACGAAAGTTGTGTGGCTTAGATGCCACTGGTGGCAGCAATATTCCTAGAGAAAAAGACAGGGGCTATGATAATAGAAACCTGACAAAAATGGTGCCCCCCTACAAGGAAGGGGATGACATCCACAAATGGATGACTGCACTTGAGAGAGCCTGCATGGTACAGCAGGTTCCTCAGGATCAGTGGGCTGCAATTTTATGGTGCTCCTTTTCTGAGAAAGGGAGAGATAGGCTCCTCACAGTTAGACCTGAGGATGCCAAAAACTACTCTGTCCTGAAGAGTGCTCTTATTGAAGGGTTTGGCCTAACCACTGAGCAATAGAGGTTGTTGTTCAGAGACACCCAAAAAGCACAGACTCAGGACTGTACTGATTCTGTTGATTGTGCCACTAAGGCTCTGGAGGGTTGGTTGCAGGGAAGTAAAGTTTCAGACTATACAGGATTGTACAATCTTATCATGAGAGAACAGATCCTTAATAACTGTACAAACCAGCTGTTGCATCAATACCTTATTGACTCTGATCTGACCTCTCCCCAAGAATTGGGAAAGAAGGCAGACAAATGGGTCAGAACAAGGATTAAGCAGAAACCCCAGAACCAAGGTGGTGACCAGAAGAAAACAGACCAGAAGTGTGGGAATCAGAAAGAAAAAGAAAAGGACCAGAAGTCTTCAGGCCCCCAAACTAATAATAAGGAGGGTGGTTCCCAAAATGGAAACAAGAAAAAGAAGAACGATGGCCCAAAGAAACCTTGGTGTAATACCTGCAAATCAGTTTCACACTGGGTCAGTGAATGCACCAAGAAAAATCCAGTCCCCACCACTGCAGCTCCTAAAGCACCTGCGTCCCCTAGTTCAGTTAGCAGTGGTGGAACACAGCCAAAGGGTGTAGACGGGTTAACCCTGGGTACTGAGGTAGGATCTGGCCTAGTCAGAATCCCTACTCAGGCAGTTCTCCTATATGATGTGGACCTAGCTTTGTCCACTACAGTGAGTCCCAGTAACCTGGGCAAATATAGGCAGACGCCTTTGATAAATGAGAAACTGGCTCAGGCCTACAGGGACTCATGTGCCAGTGTCACAATGGTGACACCTGACTTTGTGGACCCTGGACAGATTGTACTAGGTGAAAGTTACCTAGTGACCAATGCAAGCAACTCCACTACTACACATAGTGTGGCAGTTATGAACTTCTCCTGGGGAGGGGTAGATGGCCTAAAGAAAGTTGTTGTGAGTGCAGACCTTCCAGTAGACTGTCTGTTAGGCAATGATCTTGAAAGCTCAGTTTGGTCAGAAGTGGAGTACAGGACTCATGCTGAAATGCTAGGGATTTCAGCACATGTCCTTGCAGTAACAAGGACTCAGGCTAAGAAGTGCCTTCCTGAACCATTGGTGGATCTTGGAACAATAGACCAACCACAACCCAAGAGAAGGAGCAAAAGGGTAAAGGCTATGTCTTCCCCCTTGCCCCAGGTTGAGGATCAGATTTCACAGGAAACTGATTCTGCAGTCCAAGAGGCGACTGTCTCTGAGGAACTGGAGCCTGATCAGGTTGAGTTTCTGGGGACAGGGGGACCCTCAAGGGCAGACCTGAGGCAGGCTCAATTAGATTGCCCTTCACTTGAACCCCTCAGACAGCAAGCTGCTGCTGAGGCTGCAGGGAATGCCCAAGGTACCCATAGTGTGTATTGGGATGATGGACTCCTTTACTCAGAGGCTAGAGACCCCAAGCCTGGTACAACCAGGAGGTTGGTCATACCTTTGAAGTTTAGGGGTTTCCTTCTTACCTTGGCCCATGATATTCCCCTTGCAGGACACTTAGGCCAGAACAAGACGTGGGACAGGCTTGTTTCACACTTTCACTGGCCTCGTATGTCAGAAAATGTCAAGGAGTTTTGTCGCTCCTGTGTCACTTGCCAAGCCAGTGGTAAGTCAGGTGGCACAACAAAGGCCCCCCTCATACCACTACCTGTGGTGGAGGTACCCTTTGAAAAAGTTGGAATAGATATTGTGGGTCCCATGGATCCTCAAACAGCATCTGGGCACAGATTTATACTGGTGGTAGTGGATCATGCCACCAGGTACCCAGAAGCTATTCCCCTGAGGACCATCACAGCACCTGTGGTGGCAGAAGCCCTCATTGCAGTTTTCTCAAGAGTGGGCTTCCCAAAGGAGGTATTGTCAGACAGAGGTACTAACTTCTTGTCTAGCTATTTGAAAGCAATGTGGAAGGAATGTGGAGTAAACTACAAGTTTACCACACCCTATCACCCACAGTGCAATGGGCTTGTGGAGAGATTCAACAAGACCCTCAAAGGAATGATAAAAGGGTTACCAGAGAAGCTTAGGCGGAAATGGGACATCCTTTTACCCTGCTTGCTCTTTGCTTACAGAGAGGTCCCACAGAAGGGGGTTGGCTACAGCCCTTTTGAACTTTTGTTTGGCCACCCTGTGAGGGGCCCACTATGTTTGGTGAAGGAAGGATGGGAGTTACCTCTCAAAAAGCCTAAGCTAGATGTGGTGGACTATGTACTTGGTCTCCGCTCCCGGATGGCTGAATACATGGAGAGAGCATCCAAAAACCTGGAGGCCAGTCAAGAATAACAGAAAGCTTGGCATGACCAAAAGGCTGTTCTGGTTGAGTTCCAGCCCGGGCAGAAGGTGTGGGTGTTGGAGCCAGTGGCCCCAGCAGCACTCCAGGACAAATGGACTGGACCCTACCCTATCATTGAGAAAAAGGGAGAAGTCACCTACTTGGTTGACTTTGGAACCCCTAGGAGCCCCCACAGGGTGCTCCATGTAAATCGTTTGAAAGCATTTGTGGACCAGGAGGACATGAGCTTGCTCATGGCCACAGATGGGGAACAGGAGGAAGAGAGTGACCCTCTCCCAGACCTGCTTTCTCAGAACCCTGATGATGGTTCAGTTGATGGAGTAGCCTTGGCAGGCAGCCTCACTGACCAGCAACAGATGGACTGCAGACAAGTTTTGCAAGCCCACAGACATTTGTTTTCACTCACACCCAGTCAAACTAACTGGTGCACCCATGAGGTGGACACTGGTGATAGTCTGCCTGTGAAGAATAAGATCAACAGGCAACCTGACCATGTCAGGGATTGTATAAAGGCTGAGGTGCAAAAGATGTTGGAGCTTGGAGTGATTGAGCCATCAGAGAGCCCATGGGCTAGCCCAGTGGTCCTTGTGCCAAAACCTCATACCCAAGATGGAAAGAGAGAAATGAGACTTTGTGTGGACTACAGAGGTCTCAATGCTGTCACTAGGACAGATGCACATCCCATTCCAAGAGCAGATGAGCTCATTGATAAATTGGCTTCTGCCAAGTTTCTGAGCACATTTGATTTGACAGCTGGCTATTGGCAGATCAGACTAGCTGAAGAGTCAAAAGCCAAGACAGCATTCTCTACCCCTAGTGGACATTATCAGTTTGTGGTAATGCCCTTTGGTTTGACGAATGCACCTGCCACCTTCCAAAGGTTGGTGAATCAAGTCCTTGCTGGGCTGGATGACTTTTGTGCAGCATAGCTAGATGATATTGCTGTCTTTAGCTCCACCTGGGAGGATCACCTGATCCACCTGAAGAAGGTTCTGGAGGCCCTGCAAAAGGCAGGCCTGACTATCAAGGCTACCAAGTGCCAGATAGGGCAGAGTAAGGTTGTATACCTGGGCCACCTAGTAGGTGGGGGTCAGGTTCAGCCACTGGAGAGCAAGATCCAGACCATACAGGACTGGGCTCCTCCAGTTACCCAGACACAAGTCAGAGCATTCTTGGGCCTGACTGGGTATTACAGAAAGTTTGTGAAAAACTATGGGTCCATTGTGACACCATTCAATGACTTGACATCCAAGAAGATGCCAAAAAAGGTTCAGTGGACAGTTAGCTGTCAAAAGGCATTTGATGACCTGAAGAAGGCCATGTGCTCCGCACCTATCCTGAAGAGTCCTGACTACTCCAAACAGTTCATTGTACAGACAGATGCTTCTGAGTTGGGGGTGGGAGCTGTGCTCTCACAACTTAATCAAGATGGTCAAGACCAGCCCATTGCTTTCATTAGCAGAAGGCTGACCCCCAGGGAGAAACATTGGTCAGCCATTGAGAGGGAGGCCTTTGCTGTGGTTTGGGCCCTGAAGAAGTTGAGGTCCTACTTGTTTGGAACTCACTTCCTAGTTCAGACAGACCATAAGCCCCTCTTGTGGCTAAATCAGATGAAGGGTGAAAATCCCAAACTGCTCAGGTGGTCCATTTCCCTACAGGGGATGGACTTTACAGTGGAGCACCGCCCAGGGACTGACCATGGTAATGCAGATGGTCTCTCCAGGTACTTCCACTTAGAACATGAAGACTTATCTGGTCAAGGTTAAGTTTAATGTCCCTGCGTTTGGGGGGGGAGTTGTGTAGGAGAGTAGGGTCTGCTATCCTATGGTCACCCCAAATTTTTGCTTTTTGCTTCACTGGTTTTCGACTACTGAGGCTGTGGGCCTGCTAATCAGACCCCCAGCCTGCTGTTCTCTCTCTAAATTATTAATACATGTGCTATAGGTACATACCACAATTGGAAATGGACTCCTTGTCAGCCCCTGTACCATGCACTATAGGTGCTCAGGGCATAGGTGCCACCAAAGCCTACCAGGGGCTGCAGAATATCTTTTGCCACCCCTGGCTGGTTCTTAAATTGACACAACTGGCTGATCACTCAGCTGGGGTAAGGTGGTGTAATCACCCCTTGCTTAGATATAGTATACCTATATCTAAACCTATATCTGGACACATATAAACCTGTGAGCCACTCCTATGGAAGGCCTCATCAATCCTGGAGGCAGAGTGCGTGGTTTAATGTGAGATGGAGCTCTAGCATGAGCTGAGCCTGTCTGCAGCCGTCGGGAACAAATCCCTAAGCTGTTTCAGGATAATGCTATACCATATACTATTAAGTGCATTATAATCCTCGCGGTTATATAGCAACTTTGGTTTGGCTTTATCAAAACATGTCGTGTAAGGTGTCATACGATTTGGAATACTATCCCCTCGCCAGTTCTGGCAACGGGGATAGCATTCCACCCCTCTAGAGGGAGAAGACATGTTACTTTACTGAAATGCGGTTAATTTCTAAAAGGGCCTCAGATCCACAAAATGGATGCTTCTGCCACAGACACAAGTCTGACCCCCTGAATCTGACCGAAACTCAGCCAAAGGGGCCTGGACAAAGGGTTTCCTGTCGCAGGGAGGTGTTACACCCCCGAGACAGGAGATAGTGGATTGTAGCAGGGAGGTTTGAAAGAAACCAGACACTGCATGGGGAGCACAAGGCTTCCCCTTGCATGATCCGGTCAAACCGGTTCTGGGGCACACCAGCCCCAGTCCCAGCGTGGCCTGGATCAAAGGAAAGGGGTGTATCCACCCCCTTCCTGGGTCCCACCCATAGGAAGGGACCTAGCAGGTAATCCAGCCCCCCAGATTCGAATAAGAGTGGGAGCAGTGCCAATGCACTTCAGATTATCCTGATGAAACATAAGAAACAAAACTCTGGACCCTTCGACATCCTACTCAATGTAGAAGACTGAAGAATCTCCCTTGTGGTCAAGGAGTGACCACCCTGTGCAAACAGGCACCATCCAGCACCTCAACGTCTGCTTTGTTGCAGTTCCCGCCGGAACTCGAGCGACAGAGATCAATGAGATCAAGCTTGCCTGCCTTCTAACAGCCCGATCCACAGTCCCTGCAGAGCTGAGACCCGTGGAGGCGACCGGAAGCGTGGGGCACGCCATCTTGAAAAGACCACGAGACGCTGACCGTGCAGCCCACGAGTGACCCTCGAAGCTGTACACCGGGGTTTGAGAAGCCCCAACCCTGAGCCACTCTTGCACCGAAGTTCACCCCTCTACACTCGACGAGTGCTGCGTGGGGCCCTTCTGCTTCTTTTGGCTCAATGCGTTGCCCCGGTCACTTGCCAGCCGGCTTGTGGCCCCTGTGCCAACGAAACTTGAAATACGACTTGCGATTCTGGTTGCTCCAGACTTGCACCAGCTCCCCTGAAAAGGAGCCCCCACTCTGACCCTCCTGATCTGAGTGAGAAGCAATCTTCTGGTTCTGCGTGGATTGCTTTTGCCAAGTGTTGTTTGCTCCAATCTTGAAGCCGACAGCGCCGACGGCGAGAGCCTACGTGGGACAGATCGTGACCTGCTCCTGGACTTCGCAGATGCCCCAGAGCCCACGTGACAGCGGAGAGAAGCTCCTCAACAACCACCTGATTGCGCCCGACATTGCCTGGTTCCGTCCTGGTTCCACCCTGGTCACTGCTGAGTGACCCAGACTCTGTCCCCTCTGCTTTCAGGTACTTTTCGACTTCGATCCACCCTTGGATCCCACCGGACACTTCTCCTTCACAGCGCCTGCAGCCTCTTCAGCTTCAAGCATCAAGAAGCAGCGTGACGAAACCCGACACTACTTCGACCCTGTGCACCCACTTCCTGTGGGTGAGGTCACATTGCAACGCCGGTGTTTCCACACTGGTACACACCTCTAGGGTCTGTGTCTTAAGTTTTGTCCCTCTAGGTTCAGCGGAAGTGTCCTTAAACTCTATTTGTGTAACTTTTACGCACCATTGAGTAACATTGGTGCATGCGTGCGCTTTCAGCGCTGCCCCCGAATCCCGCGGGCTTTTCCCGACTTCAGCATTGCTTGTCCCGACTGCTCCCAGCGATTCCCTGGGCCCTAGGCCTAACCACTGTTCGATTGGTATCTCTTATACCACTTGTTTAGTATATGGTCTGAGTGGCCCCTCGCCCTCATCCATAATTGTGCAACTTTGTATGTTATACTGTGCTTTTGATTTAACGCTTGTGCCCCTTTATTCATAAAGAGTATTGGGGATTATTTTGAGTAATAAATACATATATTTTTATAATATGTACTTGTGTGGTGTCTAAGGGTGGGCGCCCGATTCGGCTACGCCCACGGAGTAGGCGTAGTGTTGCCTTCTACGCATTTTGCGTAGACAGTGTAGCCGGCAACACTACGCCCACTCCGTGGGCGTAGCCGAGTCGGCCGCCACCCGCCTCCCTCCCGCCCTCCCCTAGATACATTATTTACGCAATTACAGTGATTAAAACAATATTAAAGCACTTACCTTGTCCGGGGCTCCATATTTGAGTAGCGTCCTTTTCCTGACAACAAATGCGCATGCGCGGCCGCCCGCGAATGCGCATTTCTCGGGAGAAATGCGCATGCGCGGCCGCCTGCGCATGCGCATTGGTATCCAGGAAAAGGACGCTATTCAAAGATGGAGCCCCGGACGAGCCCCGGACAAGGTAAGTGCTTTAATATTGTTTTAATCACTGTAATTGCGTAAATAATGTATCTAGGGGAGAGCGGGAGGGAGGTGCGTAGTGGGGCTACGCCGGTGCGGGAGTGGGCGTAGCTTCTCGCCCTCTCCGCGTAGCTCCGCGGAGCCCCACTACGCCCACTACACCCAGGGTTAGTGGTGTCCTTTCATTTGATATTACAGGATTGTGATTGGTAAAACAGCTCGCTTAACACGACCTCTTGAGTTAAGCCTTTAAGGCTGCTTAGTCTATGCTACCATTAAGATAGCTTGTCTATAAGGTTGACTTACAACCAGACACCATAAGGGGTTATTTGGACTGATACAAGGTGGTTCCAGAATTGGAAACATCATATATCAGGCCAACTTCTCACACATTTTAATCGCGGCGAGTCGACCAAACCAAGCCAGCTTAAGACGTCACCACTCGGCCAGGGACTTAGCGACCCGTTCCGCCAGCATAGAATAGTTTAGGGAAAGGGTTTTGGCTAGCGTTAGGGCTAAGTGTATACCCAAATAAGTGATATCCGAATGCACCCACTGGAAGACAAAATCACTCTGCAGGTCTACTACATCAGAGTCCGGAATGGAGATGTTAAGAATTTGCGACTTAGCAAAATTAACCTTAAACCCCGCCGCCGCGTGGAAGGCCAGAAGCTCAGTGGACAAGCACCGTAGGGAAGTGTGGGGGTCGGTCAGCGCCAAAATGACGTCATCCGCATATAGACTGATTTTATGGATGTCAGCTCCAAAGCGGATACCTGAGATGTGAGCGTGGGTACGAACGCGCTGGGCAAAGGGCTCCATGTAGAGCGCGAAAAGCAGCGGCGAGAGCGGGAGCCCCTGCCGCATTCCCCTAGTGATGGAAAAAGGGGCAGACCTACAGCCGTTTACTCTCACCACCGCCCTGGGCGCTGCGTATAGGCATCGAATCCAACGTAAAAAGTTGTTGCCAATGCCTAAGGCTTTCAAAACGTCAAACATGTAGTCCCAGTCCACGCGGTCGAAGGCTTTCTCCACATCTATTGACAACAGAAAAGCCTGGGTGTAGGACCCGGCCTCGTGGCGTGGTCCTCATTGACCCGTAGTGATCACTCCTAACCCGTGCAGCTCCCCATGGCCCTGATTCCCCCGACCATTCCCGCCATGACCCACATCCCCGACACTGGGCTTCCCCGTCCTCTCCCTCCATTTTCCCTGGTACCCGAGGCCGATGCCCATGTCCCTGCACCTAAGATGGCCGCCCCGGCCCCAGCCCGACCTCGACCTTCGGCGCCATACCCGGCCAGGGGGTAGAGCGCTCCCTGTGAGCGAGAGAGGAAGGAGTAGCTCGATCACACCTCCCACCTCCCCTTGAGAGATGAGTTTCGATCACCCATCCGGCCTCCCCGAGGGCTGGCTCCAGGCCTGCTGAGTGTGTGGGATCCCTCCAGACCCACCGTGAAAGGATGAAAGGAGCCGCCGAGGCGGAACCCACAACAACCGACCCCCAGGTGCTAAGACCTCCGCCTGCGAGGACTCCGGACATCAAAGGCGAGAAGTCCTATATCAAGTGTTGCTCTGGATGACCAAGCCACTTGTATCCTGGACTACGTGAGCCCTGCTGACCTCGTCGCGGCTCCTACCGAGCAGAGAAGGACTTCTACTCGACGACCACCTGAGCCCTGCTGACGCTGTCGTGGCTCTTCCGCAACCTGAAGAACTACCTGAGCCCTGCTGACGCTGTCGCGGCTCCTACCTGGCAGAGAAGGACTTCTGCCCGAGACCACCTGAGCCCTGCTGACGCTGTCGCGGCTCCTACCTGGCAGAGAAGGACTTCTGCCCGAGACCACCTGAGCCCTGCTGACGCGGCTCCCCTGCAACCTTGAGAAACTCCTGAGCCCTGCTTATTCGATCGCGGCTCCCTACCGACCGTAAGAACTACCACATCCTTACTCGAGCCCTGCGGATCCGATCGCGGCTCAGAGACTATCCCGGTCCGGCTGGACCCAAGATCACCCCGTATCCCCCGGCTCGAGGATTGAGAGCTGTGCGCCGGATACACACCCGCAAGTGACTTTGAACCTTGAGACTGTCCCGCTACCCTACCCCTACCGAAACTCTTTGAGACCTTGCTCGCCTGTACATAAGAATCTGTGGATCATAAAGATCCCTTCTTGCTTAAAGATAAAGAATACGTTCTCGTAATACTACGGTGTGGTGTCCCTTTGTCGAGTGGTACTAGCACAGTGCGGACGATCTTAGATTCAAGGTCCTCCCCCTGAGGATCTCCCGCCATTACTCGGCTGTGTTCCTAGGAGAGGTGGGTCACAGGGTGGTCAGGTGCGAGTCTGCCCTCCCCTGGGATCGCCCCTCTAACACTGGGCCTTGGAGCGGTGGACCAGGTCCAGTAAGTGGAGCAGCCTCTTAGTATTATCTCCCCCCTGTCTAGTCGGTATAAACCCCGCCTGATCGGGTTCTATCACGCCATCCATTAAGGGGCTAAGCCTCGCCGCAAGCACTCCCGCAAACAACTTAGTGTCAATGTTGAGAAGCGATATCGGCCTATACGAGCCGCATTCTGTCGGTTCCTTCCCAGGCTTGAGGATCACCGTTATGGCTGCCTCAGTCATGGAGGGAGTGACTACGCCAGTGTCAAGGAAGGAGTTAAAGACACTGGTCAAAAAAGGAGCCAGTTCCCTACAGAATGTTTTGTAGAATATAGCTGAGTACCCATCTGGACCAGGCGACTTAGCCAGCTTGAGTCGGGAAATGGCCGATATAACCTCCTCAATATAGATCTCCGAGTCTAGTGCTTCAACCGAATCGGAGTGGAAGGTAGTGATGTGAGAAGACGTTATATATTCCGATATGGTCTCTTGCGTTGACCCCTCCCTCGTGTATAGAGATTGGCAAAAGTCGCGGAAGGTGTCAAGGATGGCAGTGTCAGTATTGTGTGGTTTCGCTCTGCTGTCTTTGATTTCCATTATGGCATGGGTCGGCACCTGCGCTCGCAGCCTATGTGCTAGCATCCTACCCCCCTAGTCCCCACAGATGTAAAATTTATGACGCAGACGCAGCAACGCATACGCCGCCCTGTCCAGATCTAGGTGTGTAAGCATGCGCATCTTTGTTTCCGATTCTCTCCACACCCTTGGGGCCCCTGTCCTTTTGTGGATAGCCTCCAAGCCTCGTACATCTCCCTCCAGCTCTTCGTTCTTCTCCCTGGGCAGCTTAGCATAGGTGGCCGCCAGCGTAATGAAATCCCCCCTTACCACCAACTTCAGGGCCTCCCAAGTTGACGCCAAGGATGTGTCCCCCACTGGGTTTTCAGCGAAGTAGTGAGTGATAGTGTCCCGGATCTTTGTTACCACGTCCTCTGAGTGTAACATAGAGTCCCTAAGTCGCCACCCCGCCGACGGCGGCCTGGTGCTGCAGAGCGAAACCTTTACTGATATGAGCGCATGGTCAGAAAGAGAGCGAGGCGCAATGTCTGCGTCAGATAAGTGAGGTAAGAAGGCTGATGTGGCTAAGAAGTGGTCGAGACGCGCGTACGTCTTGTGCACCGCTGAATAGTAAGTGAAATCTCGTTCCTGAGGGTGTTGAGCGCGCCACACATCATGCAGTCCTCCCTCGGCCAACCACTGGTTCCCATCCTGTGACCAGGCACCGGCTTGATGCGAACGCTGTCCCGATCTATCCATCCCCCCCTCCATCACAAGGTTAAAATCCCCTCCCACCAAACTCAGTGCGTCCGGGGACGCCAGGACCTGCACAAGAGCAGCACGCAGGAAGAGTTCTTCCTGAGCATTCGGAGCATACATGGACCCTATTGTGAAGGTCGTCGCGCCCCATTGGACCCGGACTGCCAAGCACCTCCCCCTAATGTCCACCACCTGAGAAATCACTTTACCATGCATACGACTACTAAACAGTAATGCCACCACATTCTTCTTGTTCGTACCGGAGGACCAGAGCTGCAAGGGGAAACGCTTGTCCTGCATATGCCGGACATCTTTAGCGAGCAGGTGGGTTTCTTGCAAAAGGCACACATCACCATCAGAATTCTCCAAAAGGGACAGAATCGCAGCCCGCTTCACCGGACTATTTAATACACGGAAATTCAGGCTCACCACTCTCAATTCTCTAGTCATTGCAGGTCATTACTAAAGAAAACCCAGCTAACACGCATGCGGTGGCCAGACCCAGTCTGCCCGATCGAGGGCACACAAACCTTCCGTGGCCGTTCACACCGCCGCCAAGTTATGGTCTTCTCGTCACCAGGTCTCAATCCACCCCACTTGAGGATGATGGGCACAGCCACTATCCCACCGGTCACCGAGGTCAACAATATACAACCAAGGGACGACCAACCAACCATCGCTACTCCCTCCGCTCTCGTGCAGTAGGATCAAACCCCTTCCATCGCCACTAACCCCCCGGTAGCTGATGCGGAACCCCCCTACCCTGCCCCAAGCCCACTCAACCCCCCTCCCCCCACCCCCCAAACATAAAGAAAACCACAAAGTGTCAATACACAACAATACTAGAGTTAGGAATAAACAACAGTCCGTTGAACAGGCCCCAATGGCAAGGGAACGTGGCATCCACCAACCCAGGTCCCCACTTCCTGATACAGGACATTCCCTTCAGCATGGACACTTACAAGTACCTCGGAAGGCTCCCATCCGGACCCCCCGGCACCATGCAAACCCCTGAGAGGCTACGCTATAGGTTTGAAGCCTCAGGCGTCTCCGGGAGCATCCGTCACCAAGGCCACAGAGGCTACCGCATCCCCTCTCACCTTCAAGCTTAACGACCGGTCCGGTTTCAAAGCTGGCGTCTGCTTGCCGACCTTCTGCCATTCTGCGGAGCATCAACGACGTCTATCAGGGGAGCTGCCAGTCTCAGACGGGGTAGCAGGCCTCTCCAAGCCCAGGATAGAGCGTGCCGCATCCAATGACCGAACCTGAACCAACTTAGACTTCCATTTGAATATAAGCCTAAACGGGTGCCCCCACGAGTAGGGAACCCCCTGCTCTCTCAGGTAAGTAGTGACCGGCTTAAAGTCTCTCCGCTTGAGTAGTGTAGAGGCTGCTAAGTCCTGAAACAACACAGGATGGTGGTCGCAAAATTGGAGGGGAACGAGGTCGCGCGCCCTCCTAAAGATCCTCTCCTTAAGTTGAAAGTCATGTACACAAACGAGGATATGCGGGGGGGGGACTTGGCTCCTCGTGGTAAACCCACGCAATGCACATGATCCATTTTAACCTCCTGCAAATCCTCCTCATTCAAAATGTGCTTAAAAAGGGCCTCCACATACTCTCGCAGGTCTGTACCTTCTCCTTTCCATGGCACTGCCCTGATCCGAATGTTATTTCGCCGAGACCTGTCCTCGAGGTCCTCGGCGTGGGCCTGCAGGTCCAGGTTCTGCTCCGTGAGACGGATCACGTCCTGTTGCAGCCGGTATATATTCTCCGCCGTACCTAGGTCGTGGTCCTCTTAAGTAGCGACTTGTTCCCCCACATTGTCGACATCGCGCCGCAATTCTCTCATATCTGAGGCAAGCTGGGTGCGCAGCTCCGTGATAATGGCGGCAAACAGCTCTAACATGAACGCCTTAGTCGCTGGTGCATCATTGTCTGCATGACATGGAGATTTGTCAGAGACCGCGAAGCAGGCTGCTGGGAGGGCTTCTGGCTATAGTCTTTCGGCAAATTTTTTTTGGGAGCCTGGCCGTCACCATTTTGTCGTCGCTGGTGGCTCACAATGGAGGCGAGGACAGGACTGCGCCTCGTGCGTGACTCGCTGTCTTTGGCGCCTGTCAGCGCCGCCTGTCAGACCAACCCCGACAGGCTGCACCTTTCCCCGCTGCTCCGCGCTTATCCACCAACCCACGTAGCGACAGTGGGGCCACAGCAAAAGGGGCCGGTCCTCAGCTCATTCACACAAAAAGCAGGGCCAGTTGCATAGATAGCCGCCACCTCAAACAGCTCAGCGCCAACTAGACTAGTGCCCAGCTCCAATGTCAATCCCAGCCGGGCTCGGGTGGTTGAGATCAGACCCAGGCTCTCTGTAAGGCGGGCGTGCTCTGTAGTCTATAGGAGAGGGGTGAAAGGAGCAGGCCGTGTAAAAGTTAGCAGCGCGCTTCCCGCCGAAATGCGGGCCATAGGAGGGCTTACATTCAGGCAGTTGCGGGGGTGGGGGTGTCAAGATTCCCCCTGATCATGCCAGTCTTCCTGACCCCCCAATGTCCGTTCCTACACAGGCCCAGGAGAGCGGCACACCACTGACCAAGATCACAGGACTCCCAGGCCCTCCTCCCAGCCTCACCGCCCGCTGAAATGCGGGCCAAAATATTGCGGCGCTCCGGGGGCTAGCCACCCGTCTCTCACCTGTACCACAGCCTGTGGCAGGGATCTCTACCACCGCGGCCGCTCTCGACTGAAGGGCGTTGCTCGCAGCACCCCTGGTCGGGCCCGCCGCTCAGCGCTTCTCCGCTGCCCTGCAATCAACCGGTAGCAGGGACCAGGCCGTCCACCGGTGGCTACGCCGCAGGGCCTGTGTCTTCGCCTGTGGTTAGGGCCGGGCGCCTCCTTCTACTTCTGGCGCCTTCTCCGCTCACACACCGCGGTCGAGGAAATGCAGGAGCCCGCAGCGGCGATTGGCAGTCCGCGCGGGTCTCCCGGAGGTCTCCACCCAGACTCCGTCCTCGGCGAGAGCTGCTCGGGGCAGGCGCTGGAGAGCTCCCCCTCCGCTGTTCGTCACCACCAGGCCCCGGTGCCTCCGGCCTTCTCCTGCCGTGTGGGACCAGCCACTCCCCCACCACGGCGCCGGCTCGGGACGCTCGAATCTGCAGACTTCAGGGCGCTCGTCCGCCGCCTGCAGCACCGCCTCCACCGTTTCTCCGAAGGCACCAGGCAGCCCGCACTTCTCTAGAGGCTTTCAGTGCGGAGGTCTGGGGCAGCTCCCGTCTCGCCTCCCGGCTAGGCCGCACCACGCCGCGCGGTCACTCTTGGCCAATTGGGGGGCAAAAAGTGTCGGACGGCGCCCCTCGACCTCCTGGGCCACGCTAGCACACGTTTCAGGTGTGGATGGGCACTTCAGTAGTACGCTAGACAAAGCTATTAAGTGCGTGGCGCCAGAGGGACCGAAAACATGTCCTACTCCGCCGCCATCTTGGCTGCGCCCCCCGATAAACTCAATTTAGAAACTTTTGACTCACAATACATTCCTACATTACAAAATGCTCATCCTTCAAAGCCAGTGCATTTTTAGCAGGAAGTTGGAATTGAACTATCACAAATTTAACAGGTTGAGAGATAAAGCCCCTAAGGACCCTGGGCCTTAAGGGTCTTGGGGCCCAAGCTAATTAAGTGTCTTTGGGCCCAAACTAAGGCATTGCCAACCCAATACCAGCAAGTTTAAAGTGCACAAGAGTCAAACCATGTGGCTTTCTCAATAAGTGCTTTCTGCTGTTGCTGTTCAAATTACTATCTACGGTTTCAGACATAAACATGGCAATCAACTGAAAATAAAGAAAGCTACCCTCAGTATAATTGCCTGTTATGCATTTGAAGTGGGCAAATAATACACAGTTGGGTTTTCCAGTACTCGATCTAAATCAAGGAGGGCCACTAGGCATACTCTTGTTTCTTCATTTGCGTCACAAATGTCATATTTAACTAAGTTACCGGCTCAGTCGGGAATTACAGGGTCTATGGACCTGTCATGTGTCACCGGGAGATTAAAGCTGTTGTAATGAGAAGGGAGGAATTACCTTGACAATATCACCTAGAATTAGCAATCCCCATGGCAATTCATCATTACAAAGTGGATTCTCAAGGATCAACCCAGAATCCCTGTCAATGCTGCACACACAGAGTTAACAGGATCCTGGTCTTGTTGACTTCAGGCACGCTGAATTAATAACCCGGTGCCAGGGCAAGCCTAATAAGGCCCACAGCGGAAAGAAGGCACTTGCACTTGTGAGTGTTCCGGCAACTTACTAAAGATCACAAGGGGGGACATGGTGCAGGGGACTGTGCTGAGAAACAGACTGGGGGTCAATAACTTATAGGCGCAAGTGCACCAACAGAGTCTCCAGATGTGTAATCCATCCGAACAACTGAGTGATTAAACCATAAGGCCCGCATTAAAAAAAGAAATCATAAAATGTACCTTGCATAGACATTCATCTACAGGAAAACCAAAGGTGGTGATGGACGGAGCGTTGACAATACAAACACTCACCCCCAGTCAACTGATCTGGGTTTAATCCATCACCGTTCTTTAGCTCACTCCGCCACCCCAGTTCAGACATGGCCATATGCAAATCAGTCTGACCCTGTGCCTCATGGGAACAGTCCAGCCCGAACTGCCAAGCCATGTCTTCCCTGGACCGGAATCTAGCTACCCAGGACCGGTTTCTGCCATTACAGCCGTCTTCAGCCGGGCGTACTTGACTCCAGTGGCAAAGTGAGCAAGGGACTCACGTCTGAGCATACCCTGCCAACTTAGGGCGAACAAAGAAAAAACAAAGGTGGTGATGGACGGAGCGTTGACAATACAAACACTCACCCCCAGTCAACTGATCTGGGTTTAATCCATCACCGTTCTTTAGCTCACTCCGCCACCCCAGTTCAGACATGGCCATATGCAAATCAGTCTGACCCTGTGCCTCATGGGAACAGTCCAGCCCGAACTGCCAAGCCATGTCTTCCCTGGACCGGAATCAAGCTTCCCAGGACCGGTTTCTGGCATTACAGCCGTCTTCAGCTGGGCTTGCTTGAACCCAGTGGCAAAGTGAGCAAGGGACTCACGTCTGAGCATACCCTGCCAACTTAGGGCGAACAAAGAAAAACCAAAGGTGGTGATGGACGGAGCGTTGACAATACAAACACTCACCCCCAGTCAACTGATCTGGGTTTAATCCATCACCGTTCTTTAGCTCACTCCGCCACCCCAGTTCAGACATGGCCATATGCAAATCAGTCTGTCCATGTGCCTCATGGGAACAGTCCAGCCCGAACTGCCAAGCCATGTCTTCCCTGGACCGGAATCAAGCTTACCAGGACCGGTTTCTGGCATTACAGTCGTCTTCAGCCGGGCTTGCTTGACTCCAGTGGCAAAGTGAGCAAGGGACTCACGTCTGAGCATACCCTGCCAACTTAGGGTGAACAAAGAAAAAGCGGAGTGAGCTAGAGAACGGTGATGGATTAAACCCAGATCAGATGACTGGGGGTGAGTGTTTGTACTGTCAACGCTCCGTCCATCACCACCTTTGGTTTTTTCATACATCTACAGGAAGCAGAGATGAACAACCAGCCCAAAAATGCTGATAGAGAACGGTTTACCAGTTAGTATTACCACCCAGTGAAATTGGGTCAGGTGGTCCAACACCCGGGCAATTCATTAGGGTCATAACGCTCCACCTGCCTCACAGTCAATCTGTACCTGGCCAATCGTGCCTATTAAGCATGACCTGCAGGGGGGAGGATAGGTGCTGGAAGCAGGAAAGGGATGGGGGGGAGAGAGAGAGGGAGACTGGCAGAGAGAAAGAGAGAGAGAGAGAGAGAAAGAGAGAGAGAGAGAGAGAGAGAGAGAGAGGTGGATAGGGGGAAATAAAGAAAGAGAGAGATAGGGAGAGGGGGAGAGAGAGAGAGGGGGGCGACAGCGTGAGAGAGAGGGAGAGGAGGAGAGAGAAAGAGAGAGAGAGAGAGGGGGAAGAGAGAGAGAGAGAGGGGGAGAGAGGAGAGAGAAAGAGAGAGGGGGAGAGAGGAGAGAGAAAGAGAGAGGGGGAGAGAGGAGAGAGAAAGAGAGAGGGGGAACGAGAGAGAGAGAGAAAGAGAGAGAGTTTCACAAAATAGAGCACTGGGTCACCTCTCATAATCCATGGATTCATGACTCATTATCTTTGGTCGCACTTTGCGTGCCAGGGTCTGTGTCAAAGAGCACGTGGACAGCGGTGCTTGGATCTTACCTGGGGGATGTGCCAACCATTACCATACCTGACACAGTCTGCATCCTGGCCATTTTTCAACAGGGTGGTTCTCTTCCAGGCCTATGGTCTGAACTAAGGGTTGTAACAAAGTAGCAGCTTTAGCCATCGGTTCTGGACTCCCTGTGACAGAAGTGTTTATTATGAGGCATAGTGAGGACATCACCCAGAATTCCCTGAGGGTGTAGGGCTTCATCATCTTGCAATGTCAGCGTCTGTTGAATTCATGTTTTCATAGCAGACAACCCATAATTTGGGGGGAATTAGTGTATTTTTTGGCATAAGATTTTGCACTGCCTAAAGAGCCCTAGTGGAGATGCCATAACTGGACATCCCATCCTTTTACTAAGCCAACAGCCTAAGAACACCAAATCCAGATCCCTGATGCTTGAAGACCAGGAGCTTTGATCACTTCCAGCTTTCCCAGAACAAGTCAATTGCAGCCCAAAATACTTTTTACCAAAACTATCGATCCATCCAAAGGATAGAAATTCTACATTGAAATTGAAGACCATTCAATGCAGATGTTTCAGATTTTAGTTGAAAGTAAATAAAAATATATTCCCTAGGCCTTCAGAATGTCCACATATTGGCAATAGTTGAGCAGAATGCTGATTCAGCAGTTTTAACAGAGCTCCACCCACTGTCAGAATTTCTTACCATGGTCAACTTGCGACTAGGTTTGGTCAAAGCAGGCGGAACCTCTACAACTGCCCACTTTAGAGGAATACATTTTTCATGTCTTATATCCACGCTGTTACAGGTCACTGAAACTATATGGCCAATCAGATTGCTGGAAACGCAGTTCACAATCGTGAAGTGACCTTTTCTACACAGAAGAGTGGAAGTGGCCTCAAAAGGCTTATAATGCGATCAGCATTATGTCGTTAGGGCACTCCACTAAGCCCGCTTGTTACCCCACAAAAAAACATTGCCAATTGCCAAGAGGGATCTTCAACAGAGCTGGATTTAGCGCCGGTGGCACAGGTGTGACAATCTTTTTTGCCCCCCTATGATCTCCTTCTCGGATTCCCTCACTATCACCCACTCCGCTGACCCTCTCTCAAAAACATTTCATTTGTTTTAAAGCACTGGTAAAGGTTGGCTTTACTAATCCACTCAGCTATCCACATAAAATACAGACCTGTTCTTTATCTTGACATTTTTAGTGCTACCTGAAAGCTGGCTGCACAAGGAACCCTGCAGCAGGTACTTTTAAATCTTACGTTATTGCCAGGGCTCGAGTCGGGGTACCACATGGGTGGACGGCGTCCCCCCACTTATTTTACCGGGAGCTCGATAACTGGAGCAAATGGAGCCACGCATTCACTCTTTGGCCTCTCTGGGACGAGATCGGAGCTCATTCAGAACGCTGCTCACGCGCTGGCTTCTCTGATGCAATCGCATCTAAGGGGTGAGCGAGGGGAGACAATGAGTCTGATGGTGCAAGCCACCTTTCTTGGCGTCACTTCCTGTCGTGACGACGGCGTCCCCCCACTTCTTTTTTAGGTCGAGGACCTAAAGGGTGCGCTTGCGCAGTCTGGGGTCGGAGATTTAATGTCTCTTAGTGTGCTGTTTAACCCGCCTCCCTGCCCCGTCTCTCCTCCATTGGCTGGCTTCCTAAACGGAGGCCAGCCATTGGAGGAGAGATGCATCACTCCAATTTAGCCCCGTCTTTTTCGGATTCGGGGGCGTAAGTTTTGCTGTTCTTTAGCTCGTGACGTCGTCCGTCACTCAGGACAGCAAAACACGCCCCCGATTCCGAAAAATTTCTGAAGCTTGAGGCCGCCATTTTGCTGCTGGTAAGGTTGAGGTAGTCTGCTCTCGCTTTCCTCGTTCCCGCCGTCTTTTTTCCCGCCCCCTCCCGCTGTCCGTGTCTTTGTTCCCCTCCCGCTGATGAGATCGTCTCGCTGTCCTCCCCGCCGTGTCTTTTTCCCGCCTCCCTCCCGGCACTCAATAGAGCTCTTGAACACGAGTCTGAGCTGCTGATAGTCTGGTGTCTGCAGCCCGCCCGCACAGGATCTCAGCGTCGGGTAGTGGGGGGCGCTAGACTGGAATGCGGGTAGCAGCTGGTATCCGGCGCTCTGTCAACATACATTGCCCCCTGCCTACCTCCTCCACTCCTGGCTCAACTCCCCCTCGTCTCCGGGCTCCCATGCAGCGCCCTCAGTGTCTCATGCGGTCCACAGACAGCACTAAGCCTGTAATACTGTCTTCAGCAGGCGTGAAGTCGGAACCTGAGCCTGAGACCATTGCGGAGGGGAGCGCTGCCGGTGGGCCGTGTCCTGCTGATTTGGGAGCTGGGTTGGCCGGCTCACATGCATGCCATTACAGGCGTCTGGTACCGGAGCCAGCTTACAGGGGGCATTTCGCAAATCTTACTTCCTCACCTAGTGTACAGAGCTGAGGCGCTATGGGGAGCTGTGTAGCGTCTTTTTTTTTTGCATTAAATGCCACACCCCCACAGAGCTAGTCTAGGGATTTACGGAGCCCGGGCCTGCTGCTGACTGACTCTCTCTTTGTCCCTCAGTAATGGTCCCTGCGTGCGCTGATTGTGCGCGCTGAATCTGCACTCGGCCGGGGCACCCCTGCTCGTATGTGGTGGCACATTTACTGCTCATCTTGAGTGAGGGTTAAACGCATGATCCGTGCTGCCCCCCCCCGCTGCCCCCCCACCCGCTGCTCCCCCCCGCTGCTCCCCCCGCTGCTCCCCCCCGCTGCTCCCCCCGCTGCTCCCCCTCCCCCAGCTGCTCCCCCCCAGCTGCTCCCCCGTGCTCCTCAGTGCCCTTACACGCACCTCCTCCGCTTCACTCTCCTTCATCTTTCATTTGAGTGTCGCGTTTGCACCGCCTAGTTTTTACCCGCACAAGTGGAGCCCCCCCCGACCTGCCCTTTCACCCTTGACCTGTAAGGTTCACACCTCCTCGGCAGACGAGTGCGCATTAGCAAAGCATCTCTCGCTCACGTGCATTTCTTGGTGAGACTGAAGGCAAGTGCGAAACCTTTGTTATTTAACAAACACGCCCCTTTTTCCCCCCAAACTGGTTTGCTACTTAAATGCCCCCAAACTAGCATTTGGCAGCTCTTCTTGACACGACGCCACACCTGGACAGCAGCGACGCTCAAAGCTCCACCGCCTTTGCTTTACACACAGTAAGTTTACAATGTTAACTTGTGATCTCAGCGCAGGCTTCACCACGCTGCAGCATTCGATGGTCGGGGGGGACTGGGGGCCGTGTTTGTTTTCATTAATAATCTATCAGCTTAGGGGCCCCCTCTCAGCACCCCGCCCCCACCCGGGCCATTGAGCTTACACCGCGCTATTGTGCCAGCCACACTTCCCGGACAGACCTCTGCCACCCAGGCCCCCTCCGGAGCCATCCCCGGCCCCATCACCCGGCACTCCTTCTTGTTACCCCCAGGCCCCCCCGGGCCCTGCCCCATCACCCGGCACTCCTTCTTATCACCCCCAGCCCCCCCCGGGCCCTGCTCCGTCACCCGGCACTCATTCTTGTCACCCCCAGGCCCTGCCCCATCCCCCGGTGCTCCTTCTTGTCACCCCCAGGCCCCCCCGGGCGCTGCCCCATCCCCCGGCGCTCCACAGTTTTAGGGTCAGAGTCCTTTGCTGCAAAGTCTCTTACGCTGCACCCTGTTTGAACATGGATGTAGGAAGTTCGGAAGAGTACTGAAGACCAAATTGTTCTGCTCTGTGTAAGAATCATCAATCGTAAACTAATTGACGTATTTTTTTTCCCCGCCACCTGCTCATTCTCCAATTCTCCTCTGTGTTTGACCCTTAGTACTCTGAAATACGACCTTGGCAGCCGGAGTGCCATACTAAAGAACATATTATAAAATAAACCAAATAAATATTAGACGAGGGTTTATGTTCTGGTTTTCGAAATTTGTGTAGTCAATCCAGGTGAAGAAGAGTTGCACTTGAAGACTGAGTTGTTGAAATTCTTTCACATGTTGGAGGCTCCTCATACGAACTTTGGACATGTTCTTTTGGTCAGCACCAGCCCATAGGCAGCCTAGGAATGGTATGGGCCAGGAGGACCAGATAAGAGGTGTGTTCGATCACGCCCTATCCCCTCAATGTTTCTTAAGATGGGTTCTGTGAGTAAAGGAAGTTATTGCTTTGGGAATAGTTATATTATGTATTTTCTGTGTCACTTACAATCTGTGTTTTTATAGTGAATTTCCTGATTTTACTTCAAGCGGAATTGTTGCTGTTTGTGGTAATTTAGATTAAATGTGTAAGTATGTTTTCAGGAATTTGAAGCCATAAATCACTACTTAAGTGGAAAAAAGAAGATAATCAGAGTCACAATAATAAAGTTAATGAGTTGTAAGCACTTTATTATTAATTCAGACAGGGAAGTTCCTGGTACCTTATTCCAGTGCTGGGTTCAGATAAGGCCCATAAATAAAGTGAGTAACGTAGTCTGCCTATGCAATAATCTTCTGAGAAGCGCATTTCCGGTTGCTAGTGACACATTAAAGCAGTGTCCCCGTGCCATTTGGACACATAAGAAGGAGGCAGCCGCAGGATCAATCTGTGGGCAGAGTGCCAGCCTTGTGAACTGCATAGTTCTGAGTCAATAAAGGGCTGCGTCAGCCTCTCATCTTTCTGAGGTCGATTCAACAAGTATCATAGTGTAAAAGTCTCCCATTCAAGGACCTAGCTATAATTCAGTTTGCGATGCTCACACGGTAGATATGTCTTATAGTTATTAATATTTGAAAAGCCAAAAACATGGCATGTTTTTAAATAAAGCTGCAGTGATTCTTTCTGATGGGCAATTATGTAGAGGACGAAACTGCATAACCATATAGATATTGGTGTTTATATAGATCTTTCATTGATTGATTGATTGTGTGCGTGTGGGTGGCTCTATGTGAATGACTATGTGTGGGTGGCTCTGTATGTGTGTGTGGGTGGCTTTGTGTGTGTGCCTCTGTGTGGGTGCAAATGCAATAGGTCTTGCATTTGCGAGAGATTAAGCTATCGTTTTCTTGCCTTCTGCCCCCTGATTGCACTCGTTTTTCTTGCCTTCGCTCCCCTGATTTCACTCGTTTTTCTTGCCTTCTGCCCCCTGATTGCACTCGTTTTTCTTGCCTTCTGCCCCCTGATTGCACTCGTTTTTCTTGCCTTCTGCCCCCTGATTGCACTAGTTTTTCTTGTTTTGTAGGTGGCTCTATGTGTGGGTGGCTCTGTCTGTGTGAGGGTGGCTCTGTGTAGGTGGCTCTGTGTGTGTGGGTGGCTCTGTATGTGTGTGTGTGTGGCTCTGTGTGGGTGTAAATGCAATAGGTCATGCATATGCGAGCGATTAAGCTATTGGCATTGTAAATGACAATGCCATTTATTTAACGATTAAGCTATTGGCAGTTTAAATGACAATCTATTTATTTATGATTTAAAAAAAATAATTAAAAAAAGGTCATGAGCAATGCCAATAGCTCTACCTTTAATAATGCCGAGACCATTGCATTGTAAGTGCTTGTTTAGGACTTGTGCCCTGGTTATTGCTAAGCACAGCGCCCCCCTGAGGTCAGTGCCCCCCCCCCCCCCCTTCCATGTCAGCGCCCAGTGCGGCTGCACCAGATGCACCCCCCTAAAGCTGGCCCTGGTCTTCCATTCCATTGTACCTATCCCACAATGCAATTCGATAGACGAAAGGGTACTGAGGAGCAAACGTGGACAATGCAAGGTACACATGCACATATATTTAAATCTATCATGGTAGAAACGTAGCTCAAGTAAAATAAAAAAAATAAAACCATTCTCGGTATGAGGCCATAGTATTGGCAATATAACTGTATTTAATCCGGCAACCAGCTGCCTTTGTTTGTTAAATGTTCTCCTGGAGGTTTTAGTGCCTTGACAACACGCAAACAATGTTATCGGGGCCCTTACGCGCATTTCCACGGAAACACTCGGTAGTAAAATTCACATTGGCAAAGCACACAGATCGCACAGTGTAAACTCTTGGATGGGGAAACCGAGGCCGGCAGCAGCTCTGAGTGCCACGTTCGCCTGAGTTATACGACTGTTTCGGCAGATCAGTGTTTCCGTTGCTAGGCAACACAAACAGCTCCATGGTCACAGCGAGCTGTGACTCACACACCGGAAAGGAAGTGCGCGTTAGATATTAAATTATTGAAGGACAAATGAGCGAGAGGGCAGCCGATCCCACGGTGATCAGAAGAAGCTGTTCTGCTGGGAGCAGCCTGACATATAATGTCTATTGTGTAAATCGGTACTTTAAATAGAAATAAACAAGTGTAGGTGATCACTTTCTTAAAGTTTGCTGCTGAGAAGTGCAGGCACTCTACTATAAAAAGTGCTGCTGCCTATTTACAGAACTGATGTCAACAGAAAGACAAGGAACTCCTCTAACACACTTTGTCACACCCACCTAAGGGGGTGGGTTGAGGTCTAAGGCATGCTGCAGCCATTGGTGTGAAACTTGCAACTCATCAAAGTAGTTTAATCCTGGCAAGACCTACTTACCCTTTAATCTTTAAGAAATTAATAATATGAGATGTGTCTTGTGCTTTTACTTATGATCAAAAGACAAGATTGTGGAGTTTGCTATATAAATAGTTTATGTCATAAGCATGTTTTGAGGCCTAATAGTGGGGACATTTGCTTCTGCAGGTTTCAAAGCACAGTTTTACCACAAACCCGTTCTCTTCTGGAATTTAAGGGCCAGATGTAGGTCGCCAATTACCGGTCGGTAACGGCCGATTTCGGCCGTTACCGACCGGTATTTGGGATTTGGCATGTAGGGGGCATTTTATTTACAGAATCGGTATATTTACCGATTCGGTAAATTTACAGATTCGGTAAAATACCGAATCGGTAAATTTACCAATTCTGTAAATCAAGATGTAGGTGGCATTGTAATCAGTGCCACAGGCCCTTACCGAATCGTTATTTACCATGGAATACTATTCCATGGTAAATAACGAATTTGCTATTGAATCCTATGGGCTTCAAGGCCCATAGGAATCAATGGCAAATACCGATTCTGTAATTACAGAATCGGTAAATACCGAATCTTACAGATTCGGTAATTGTAAATTAAGAATTACCTACATCTGCCTCCTTCTAATTTACCGATTCATAAATACCGAATCGGTAAAATTCGGTATTTATGAATCGGTAAATTAGATTTACCTACATCTAGCCCTTAGTGCCTGATTCTAGAATGGCTGCACGTTGTAAGACCTCTTAGGTAGGAAATGCACACACTGTAATACTCATTTTGACAAGGGAGCTTATTAAAGAGGTTTTCTTATACGTCTTGCTTTGAGGACATCAGAATGGAGAATAAACCCCTAAAAGTACATATTATTCTCCATTCTGTGTTTCGGAAACAATGGCCATTTTGTGCCAGGTCTAAACTGGAGGCAAACACCCCTGGTGTGAAGGTTTTGCTTCCAGTTTGTGTTATAGCGTTGATTGGGTTGCTGGTTGAGGGCAGTGAAACATTACTCAAGCAAAAGCCACAATTCTTGTCAAGGTGAAACACAAGCAAACCCCAAATAAACCTGTGCTTAACCCTCTGGTAGCTTGGCACAAAAGCAGGTAGACATAACTTAGAGGCAATGTATAAAGCATTTATGCAGCACTTCAAACTACAATAAAGTGAAAACACAACACAAGGAAAATCCCACACCAAATCAGAAAAACATATAATAAAATTTAATAAATTACTTGAGACCAGGGCAACAAAAATTCCAATAGTAGAACCGGAGATATGCAATTTTAAAGATTTACGTGAAAACCGTGCTTAGAAGCACAAAGCACCAACTATGGTTATCTGGGTGGACTGGACTGGGACAAAGTCACAAGTTCAGGCTGCCTGCGATTGAGTGCGGGCTGGATAAAGATGCCAAGTTAGGCCCACTGAACAAAGTACCATAAATTCTGGCCGTGGGCCATTGCGAGATCTGGTGTCAAGGATGTGTCGCACAGTGGTGGTTCAGAGGGAGCTGTGGGCTGCATGCGAGGTCCTGTGTTGGGTATGCGTTGCCCAGAGATGATTCTGATGTTGCTGCGATGTGATACATGGCGCTGAGTGGGTCCTTCTGGCAGGATCACAGCTGGGCTGGTAGAGCACTTTCAGGGTCCAGGACTGGGGCGGCACCACTTGGGGGGACAAGACTCACAACAGGTAGATTCCAGGTTCTGGGATCAAGGTGGTTGGCGACTTAGACTTTTCTGTTCCCAGGGCTCTGATCGGGAGTCCAGCCAACTAGCTCTAGGAGTCACTCTGGTGGTCCTGGGTTCAAGATGCAGGCCCAGTCCATCTCACCCAGTCAACAGGGCAGCACAGTAGCAGTCCTTCTTGCAGAGCAGCACAGTAGTCCTTTTGAGTCTTCCACAGGTCTAGAGGTGTACTGAAGAGTTGGGGTTGAGGGTCCAATATTTAAACCTGGTTCCCACTTTGAAGTTGGAAAAAATTCTTCTGGAGGATTGCACTTCCAGATATGTTTGGAATTTCCTGCCTCCATGCCATGACTCCAGCTTGTCTGGGGACACAAAGGGCTAGTGTCTTTGTGAGTGTGCTCAGGCAGAGCCTTTGTGATGTGCTCGTGTGGTAGGTGACAGCTCATCCCCTTAATCAAGTGAAAGGTGGCTCATCCTGCCAACACACGTTCCCATTTTGTCTCACTGTCTGGGAGAAATACACAAATATCTAGTCATGTGACCCAGGATACAGGCTGCAGGTACCAAATAGCTAGGACAAAAAAGCCAGCTTTCTAAAGGTGGCCTTTTCAGAACTGAGACTTAAAATCATACTTTGCCATTAAAGAGGGTTTTAAAATGAATTGTTTAGACACCAAACTCAACATTCCTATCTGCTCCCAATTTAAAATGATCACTTCTTAAATGTAATAAGGTAACCTAATATTATCTGATGGGAGAGGTAGGCCTTGCAGTTGTGAAAGTGTATTTAGAAGTTTTTTACTACCAGGACATGGAAACGTTAAACATATATATCCAACTTTTTAAATACAATGCACCCTGCCCTAAAAACTATTTAGGCCCCATTCTAGGAGTGACTTATATGTATTAAAAAGGGAGGTTAAGGCCTGGCAAATGGTTTATTTTGCCTGGTTGAAATGGGAGTTTAAAACTGTGCACAGAGGCTGCAGTGGCAGGCCTGAAACACGTCTATAGGGCTACTTAAGTGGATGGCACAATAAGTGCTGCAGGTCCACTAGTAGCATTTAATTTACAGGCCCTGGTTATATACAGTACCACTTTACTAAGGATTTATAAGTAAAATAAAGGTGGCATTTGGATGTAAGCCAATTTTACCATGGTTAGAGGAGATAGCACGCTCGCACTGGTTAGCTGTGATAAAGTGCATACAGTCCCAAGGCCGACAAAAATGAGCTCAGCAAAAATGGAGGAGGAAGGCAAAAAGTTTGAAGGAAGACCACCCTAAGGTTGACACGGCTGTTGGGTGCTGGAAGTGTTTACAGGGCCTCATGTACAAAAAAATAGTCACGAAATACCAGTCGTAAACTGTGATCAGTATTTCTGTGACCAATGGAATTTTGAGAATCAACTTATGAAGACTAGGTTGGTACACACAATTCTTTTTCGCATTCAACCTACTTCATGAGTATTAATGAGGTAGGTTTTCCTTAAAAAAAATAGTACAACCTTAGAAAAAATATTTACTTAAAAAAAAACACGCTTTTTTCAGAGTAGGCAATGATCCCTGGACTACTTACTACCTTATCCCTTCCAAATACTTTTTTGTTTTATCCTGTAATTCAGAAAGGGGAATGTATCCCCTTCTCTTTTGCGAATGGCTTACTACTGTTACTTAGGAGTCAGTAACTTTTCAGTGTTTTTGCAATCAAATTACAGTTGCAAAACATTACTTCATCTCATATCAATTCGCAATTTGAAAGGCTGGCCCTACCACCAAGAGATAATAGGAAAATGCAGCAAGTGCTGCTGTAACTGTCCACATTTGTGAATGAAGGCAAGTTACTCTGTTTGATGGCCCAGAACCTTTGTTTCACTAATTGGTGCAGTGAATTTCCCTGTGGTGTACAGCCTCTGCTAAAATCATTTTCAAGGTAAGTTAAGGAAGCCAGTGATATAGTAGTCAGTCCTGGCGGTGTAGTTGAGAGTGGTGGAGCAGGGTAAAGGCGGGGCAAGGCAAGGGGGTGAATAGAAAACCACTTACCTTCCGCTTGCGGCATCGTCGGCGATGTGGCGAGTGCAAGGTAAATGGTTTTCTTTTTCAAAATTTTTATTTTCCCTCGTCGTCGTCTGCGACTTCACCCCCACTATCCCCTGCCTCGCCCCACCCCACTGCGCTTACTTGCATCGGCCGCAACAGATAGTAGTATTTGCCGGGCTGGGTCTTACACAAGAGTCTGGAGCCATTCACTTAGGAGAAACTTTCTTCATTTCGTCGAAGGTGTTTAGGGTACTGCAACAGCATGATAGCTCACGCTAGGGAACTATTCTCTCTCTAACTGTACTTAACACCCTGCTTCACCCAGATCACAATCTTCCATGCATCATCCCACTCCACAGCATCCACACTTATCATTATACAGGAGGCTCTCAACCCATGCAAACGGGAAACAACCTTTACAACGCAACTTTTACAATGCACTACTATTACAACGCAGTCATTACAACGCAACATCCCTTACAACGCATGCCATTAGAACGCAACCATTACCACGCATGACACTACAACGCATACAATTACAACTCATGTCATTACAACGCAGTCATTACAACGCATACCATAACAAAGCATACCATTACAACGCATAGTACCCTTACACTATCCAACACTTACCCGACTGTTGCACCCCCTGGAGTTAGAATAGTACAATTTACCCCTACACTATCCAACACTTACCCTACGGTTGCACCCCCTGGAGTTAGAATAGTAATTTTTACCCCCACACTATCCAATACTTACCATACATGCAATGTAATGGTATGCGTTGTAATGGTATGCGTTGTAAAGGTAGCATGCGTTGTAATGGAACGTGTTGTAAAGGTAATTTTTTTAAATGTGTTGTAATGGCATGCGTTGTAATGGATGTTGCGTTGTAAAAAATGCATTGTAAAGGTATGCGTTGTAAAAGTATGCGTTGTAACGTCATGCAACCCATGCAAACACACCATGTCACTATATCATTCTTTTCCTTACACACTGTGCAACACAGGAAAGCAATGGCACTGCATCAGCCCATTTCCTTACCCACAGAACAAACCAGGCAATGCTTGTCACCCCACCTTCCCTAAGCACCACACACATGCCTACAAGGATGACACCCTCAGACATCCTCTCAAACACACAAATCTGCAGTTTATCACTTAATACACCCAACACCCACTCACACTAGCTGGGCCAACTAACACAAGCTACTGCAAAACAAAAGTGCACAGTATGACACCATCTGGTGTGCACAAGCGTCAGCTGGAATGTCTCCCATTCGTAGTGTTGACAGCCCACAGCCGCAGACTCAACGCCTGGAGAACACAACATTAAAACACTGGTGCTGTCAATTACTTACACTCCCAGCACCAGGCTACCCCAATAACTAAGGCTAACGCCAAACAAAGTAGTAATATACTACTCCCTACACTATGCCCTCTGACCCCAAGTCAATTTCACCCATTCATAAGCAGTGATTACTGGCTCTGGTATAGACTAGTTGAATTATTCACAAACTAACTACTGCACAAACGAGGCAGTCAGCAATGTATTCTTCCTCCAGTACCAAGCACCTTTCAGTTTCTTGGATTTGTACAAAAGGATGATTAGTCACAGAGCACCTATGGGTAAAACAAAAGCACCTAAACTCCTCACTACTATGCAACCCCCATCCATCTTCATGCATCTTTCGAATACTCTCATACATTCAAAACAACGTATCCAGGAGCATATAAAGGTGAAACAAAAACACACAAAACAACTAACACTTTTCTGCACAGTTTTTTCCCTTTCCCTTAATTGTCATCAGGAAAATGGCAGGTAAACATCTCCCAACTACCATATCCAGCCGTCACCCTCATAGAACAACATAAGAACGACTCAACGTCCTTCTTGATATTACAGCATAACACGTAACAACACATATAGCATGTAATAAGAAACGTGAATCACATCAGACATTTTTAGCTTTCAATCAATGAACAATAAGCAGACCAAACTTGCTACGAGGACATTATTCATTGCTAATGAATACCTTTCTTTTGTAGAAATACATGATTCCCACAAATTTTACATTGTATAAATATTCTCAAAACTCAAGACAATTTTGTTTCTTGTAGTTTTCTGCTCCAAACTAGAACTGAAGCATCTTAAAGGCTGACTACACCCAAGGGCGGCTCTCGGCTCATGGCGGCCCTGGGCAGGGATTCCATTTTGAGGAGTCTTCCTCATTTTTGCAAATGGTATTTGCTGCACGATTTACAGGCCAAGTACTCTGAAGCTCGGCTCGGGTTCTGGCTCTTCGAGCCACTCCACGCCCTTGAGTCGTCTCTGGCTCGGCTCCCTCCATTCATTTGCTGGCTCGTTGGCTTCTAGGGATTAGGTGAGTAGGAGAAAGAGGTGCAGGGAGGGAAGTGAGAATTAGGGGACATTCATATGTGCAAGGCAGAGAAGACGACATCGCATATACAGTAGGCAGTGGCAAAGCTGGTTAATATGCCTTCTCTAAGGTCATCACTGCTTTATTTATTTATTTTTTCCTCTCTCACCTAAGCTGTTAAAGACAGAACTGTAAAGTGCAGACTGCTTCACACACACATATGTTATGTTATGTTATAGTAACTTTTTTTTTGGTGTGGGGACCTTTATATATTCTAGTTTCAAGTATTTTATTGATTTTATATTCAAAGACATTAGCATTTCTGTTACAGGATTAGCCATATGTGGCTTGTATGACAATGTTTACAATGGCTTCAACGCATGTGCTGGCCTAACCCCGCCTGACGCGGCTTAGTGAGAGAAAGAAAGAAGGAAAAAAAGAAAGTGAAAGAAAGAGAAAGCAGAATAGAAGGACACAAGAGAGGTTCTGTATCTGTGAGTCTTATAATCGCCTGACCAGGCCGCCACATCACTGGATTGTTTGTGGCCATATGGGCAGTCGAGTCAGTCCAACCGATCTTTCGGGCCAACGTGATTGCGCTCATAAGCGCAAGTCTACCCAAGGGTCTTTTGGCACTAGCTTTAGCCGAATACGAAAGGGTGCCTAGTTGTTAAATAACCAAGTTTGGAGCTCCTTCTTGATGGAGATCAGTGTAGGCAGGGCTCTGATGTGGGAAGGGAGGTTATTCCAAAGCTTGGTGGTTCCCGTAATAAAGCTTCTGCATCCCCAGTTTGCCTTGCGGACTCTGGGAGCACTCATTAATTTGGCCCCAGAGGAGCGCAGCTGTCCGCTGGGGACATATCACTCAAAGGAGTGCTTCTGGAATCCAGGGCCAATATTGTGTAACGCCCTGAAGGTGGTGCAGAGGGCTTTAACTTTGATACATCTTATCACTGGGAGCTAGTGGAGTTGCCTAATTTTCTAGGAAACCGATTTGAATTTGTGAATCCCTAAAAGAATCCTAGCTTCTGCACCATTTGCAGCTTATTGAGGCGCTTTTGCTGCATATTGATGTAAAGGCCTTTACAATATTCGAATACAGATAAAACTAAGGCAGTGGTCACTGTCTTTTTGGTATGTTCTGGTATGAAGGGAAGGATCTTCTTAATCACCCTGAGCAAATGAAGGAGGAAACCGTCTCATTCACTTGATGGCCAACGGTTAAATTTTCGTCCATAAAAGTACCAAGATGTTTTTGCCTTGGACACTGGGTTAGGGGGAAGGGCAAGTTCTTCTGGCCACCGTGAAGCGGACCAAGTCAGAGAGGGATTCCTGAAAGTACAACCTCAGTTTTCTTCGAATTACGTGTCAGGCAGTGTTTGTTGATCCATGAACGGATTGCCAGCATGCAGTTATGGAAATAAGCGGCTACCTCAGTACCATTTTTGAAGGCTGACCGAATGATTTGTTTATCGTCAGCGTAGGAGGTCAAGGAAAGGCCAACGGATTTGACGGATGTATGGCATGACAACGCAGGCTTTACCCCGCGCTGCCATTACGACGCATCCATTACAACGCAAGTTGTTACAACGACTTGCGCTGTAGGCGCTGGATTGTGGAATAGTTTAATTTTCTATTCCAACTCCAGCCCACGTAACAGTAGGGAAGGTGTTGTAATAGAAAATAAAACTATTCCTTTACCAAGAGCGCCCTCCAGCGCAAGTCATTGTAACGACTTGCGTTGTGATGGCAGCGTCGTAATGGCAGAGCGGTGCAAAGCCCGCGTTGTCATGGCTGTCTCCCGATTTGACTAGCAATGCTAGTTCTGTGACATAAATATTAAATAGTGTAGGACTGATTGAAGATCCATGTGGAACCCCACACAGGAGATAAAAAGGCAAAGTTTCAAATTGACCCAGAGATACTGATTGGAGTGTGTCTGAGAGAAAGGAGGTGAGTTGAGTTAGGACATTATCCTTAATTCTCAGAACGCTGAGACAGTCAATCAATATCCTGTGATCGACCGTGTCAAATGCTGTCAACAAATCAAGGAGAATAAGTGTTGCAGCTCCACCTCTACCCAGGGCGACTCTGATTTCCTCTGTGGCATTGATCAGAGCAGGCTCTGTGCTGTGACCCGACCTAAAACCAAATTGGGTTTTATCCGACAATTGACTCTCTAGTAGGTACTGGGCGTTCATCACTTATTCAAGTGTTTTGATGGGGAGAAGAAGGTGAGAGATGGTACGATAGTTGTTGGGATTGTCTGGGTCCGTCTAGTTTTCTTTAAAGAAGGGAAAATGGAGGCAATTTTCCATTGCACAGGATACACTCTAGAGGTGAACATTGAGGTTAAATATGTTTGCAAGGATTGTGCCTATCAGTTTTGGGACCAATTTAAAAACCGAGGGGGGACAGGGGTCTTGCGGAGAGCCAGACTTGCTCATGATAATCATAGAGGCTATCTGGTCAGCATGGCCGGTGAAAAGTCAGTGAGACATGTTCCTCTAGGAGTGTCATGATGGATATTGGACTTGTCATCCCCATGAATTAGTGGCCTCAAACTTAGTGTATATTAGGTTGACTTTATCCTTAAAACATTGTGCTAGTGCATCACAGAAGGCTTGCAAATTATTAGTGGGTTTGCTGCTGGAAGTGTGGAGGGTTTAGAGACCACTTGAAAGAGCTGACTCGTAGAGTATTTGGCTGTCTCCACTTGCTGGGTGAAGTAATTACTATTTTGCCTGACCAAGAGGATCTTGTATGTGGACAGGGCTTGCTTGTGTAATGTTTTCTCAAGTGGACCGTACTGTAGACGCCAGCGTCTTTCTTGTCCCTTGTAGTTTTGCTTATCCAGCATAAGTACTTCAGCGAACCAGGGAGCAGAGAGGGTGCTCCTATTTTTGGAAACTTTAGAGTAGGGAGCTAGTTTAGAGAAGACGTCCTTGAGACAATCTGTGTATTGCGGCGAAGCCTGTTCCATGTCAGAAGAAAGATTAGGTTGTGATTTGGCCAGCTGCTGGGAAAGGAGTGTATTATCTATTTCATTCCCTCTAGTAGGGAACCAAGGGTATTTACAAAATGACCTCTAGGTCCCGGGGGGGGGGTGGTACAATAGCATGCCTCTGTGTGAATATTTGTTATTCACCTTTAAATTAAAAATGAATGCTTCACAGTCTGAGGAAGGGACTGACTCAACTGCTGCTATAGAGTTATCGCGGTAGATCAGAATCAGTCCACCCCCTCTTTTCAGAGATCTATCCTGTATATGGACTGAGAAACCAAGGGGTACTGCAACGCTGACGCCAGGGCCCACTGATGGATCTGCCCAGGTTTCTGTAATACATAGACACACCCACAGGCACACACCGACACCAACACACACAATCACATATGCCAAGTAGAGTATGTTTATTTATTTTAGGAGCTACATCAGAAAACTGTTAAATAAATATGGGCCAGATGTACAGACATTAGGAATACCAATTCCATAATTATGGTTATCTCCGAATCGTAATTAGAAATTCGGTATTACTAATGTACAAAACCGTTTATTTCTAAATAGAAATTCCTAGTAGGTTGTAAATCGACCTACTTCATCAATATTAATGATGTAAGTCACAATTTGCAACGCATTAGAAATTATAGCCATATAGTCTTCTGCTTGAGTCAGTAGATCACCATGTCTGTAATTGCTTTGTTTCTTTTTTTTGGAAATGCAGCCTTTTTCCCCTAAAGGAAATAATGGGATGTGCATTAATATTTTATCAACATTCTCAAGGGGGTAGGGGTCCCATTGGTACCCTTCCTATTTACAAATGGGTTACCACCTCCTGGAAGATATGGGGAAAGTATTAACGCTTTGCGACCGGATTTCAGTTGCCAAACAATAATCCATTCCATTTAGAATCGGTATGTTGAAGGGACCCCCAACACACTCCCCTTCCAAATACTGAATCACAACATAAAAATTGTGCTTTGGTAACGTGTTACTAAATCGCAATTTGTGCTTTGAACATATGTAAAAGTATTTTTGCGGTCGGACACAGCCCGATTGGGCTGCTTCTCACCACAAAAATACTTTTACATATCGCCCTACATGCATATGCGATGTTAGATCAAGTTGACAGATGAAACCTTTATGAAGAAAAAAAAATCTAACTTTAAAAGACACGATTTTCTGTTTTAATGTTGACATCACCAACTTTCACTGACTTAAACAAAGAACAATTTTAGGAGGGTCTCTGCGCCTCAGTGAGGGCCATTAAACATATTAGCAGAACAGAAGGTCTTGGAGACCAACAGAGGTAAAGGGAAGAGTTCTTCCACTTTCATGGCAAGCTCACCCTGCAGTCCTTTTATATTTCATCTCCCATAGGGTGCAGCAGCTCAGGTGGGTGATGGTCAGGACTCCATAGGGGCTGGAAAAGTGCTCGGAGAGGAACAGACGAGAAAACATTAGAATAACATCAACCCCACTGCACTCCCACAGGTGCTCACTACCTGCCCTTCTCTATGTCCCAGCACTGGTCAGCACCTCTCCTGCTGGTGTGGAAGAATACTGGAGCATTAGGGAAGCTTGTGGACAGCAGACAGAAGACAAATGAACGCTCAACTCGTTTTGGGCTCGAAGGTCCAAGAGGTCCTGGAGTTGAGCCAGGCATCTGGCTGGGGCCTTGCTCGAGATATTAGTGACTCACCCACCTCTTGTATTAATACAAAACTGTATGCTGGCCTTTGTGGGCTACAGAAGGAAGTTGGCACCTTTCATTCTGACAGGTGAGCGGTCTGGAAACCACAGGGCCGCGCCTCGGCGGCAGTGGTTTCATGTGCAGTGAGGTGTCCTCTCTGTGGTAAGACACAGGCTGATAGCACTGAATAGCGAATAGGCTGCGACTTTTAGTTTACATATCTGTAAGTAGATGAACACAGAACAAAAGACCATTTTCAGTCACTCCTCTTTCCCAGTTACAAGGAACTGGGATAGGAAACGGCTTTTGATTCCGCCTGCTATTTCCCCGGAGGGCTGGAGGTGGGTTTTGAAAGCTTGGGCCTCCTCTGGTGCCTCTATCACAATATGCAACATGTATTGTTCAACGCGTGCTTCTTAGTTTGGATACATTTATATGTATGAATTTGCTTTCAGCAGACTTCTCCAAAAAATCAATTTAAACCTGACTAAGGAGAGGCATACACATTATTCTGAAGCGGAGGGTGGATTCAGAGGGGAAGATCTGGAGCTTCGGGAAATAAGGATCTCCTACACCTTAGAAAATTTGTTAAACGCTTGAATCCCAACCCTGACACAACATCAAGCTAATTTGGGCTCATAGAGGGCACCATGTAGAAGGCACCTTGTAGAAATAAGACCACTGACCCTCCACTGCGG
This sequence comes from Lissotriton helveticus, assembly GCF_964261635.1. Taxonomy (NCBI): domain Eukaryota; kingdom Metazoa; phylum Chordata; class Amphibia; order Caudata; family Salamandridae; genus Lissotriton; species Lissotriton helveticus. Next base: position 119,743 of record NW_027611889.1, on the reverse strand, counting down.
CGCCCTCAAAGGTGATCACGTACCGGCTGCCTGAATGTTGGCAAGATCATGATGGCAATTAGGGATATCCCTGACGAATTTGTGGAAGTTGCTGCCCTGTTGCACTATATTTCTTACCAATGGACTCAGCATCAAAAAGTCTGCTGATACTAATTGCACTTGCCCTGGACTCAGCAGCAAATAGGATGCTGTTGAAGGGCTGTGAGTTTACGTGTCGGTTAACCCTATAACGTAATGCAGGGCCAGATATATGTGATGTCATTTTTGCCACCTGTGACCGTTTGTTGAATCAATGAGGGGTCATGAGATAACACGAACTTTAAGGCAGCTAAGTTATAAAAGTCATGTCCCAGTTAAAGCAATGGGGAACTCAGAAATGTAGTAGATTAATTGCATAACAAATTAATAATCTAAGGCTGTGATGGAGATACATTTTGAACCAGTGAAGAATTGGCTCCAAGATATAAGGGTGTTGTGTTTGGCTTTGTGGATTGGCACAAGCAGAACCCTTCTCGGCTTCTCTTACTTCTGTTGTCTCTGCACACAAGTGTTAGGCCTCATGAGTCCACAGAATAGATGTGCAATTCCTGTAGTAAAAGACTAAAACTGTTTAATACCAGATTATTACATGCATATATATTCAGTCCGAAATGTGGGTCACAAACATTTAAATTCATTTGGTGTAGATTTTTGATTATGAACTTGAATGGGTTGATGCTTTTGTAGATGTTTTATGACACAGTATTTTTGTCAGAAAATACTGACAATGGTATTTTGGTGGTTGTTTGAGGTTACAACGCATGCTTTTACCCTGCATGCCGTTGCAACGCAATTCTTTACCCCAACTTGCTGTCCGGGCTGCGCTGCTGTTTGGAATGGTATAATTTACTATTCCAACTCCAGTCTGTGCAACAGTAGGGAAGGTGGTGGAGTTAAATCCAGCACCTACTGCAAGCCATTTTCGTTGTAATGGCATGCAGGGTAAAAGCATGCATTGCAATGCATGCATAGTAACGGTTGTTTCCCTATTTTGGTATCACACTGTCCCATGCATGTGGGGTGCCTCTTTCCGCCATTTTCAGCCACAGAGGAACAATAAGCAGGGCGGCTTTCAGACAGCCCCTTGAGGGGTCTATTCTTCTGTCCGGATGATATTGTTCTGATACTGGAACCGGTTGCACCATCTTCCTTCCACTTACTCTTCTGAAAATGTAGTCAGTTGAAGATGGGGTGGGTTTCTCAGTTCTGAATTCCCCGGCCAATGCAAAATCTTAAGAGCGATGTGTGGATTGAGATACTATAAGCCACAAAATTGCCACAAAATTGAGAGGAACCCTTGGGAAGAGCAGGCCACTATTTCAGTCAGTTCCCTTGAAAAGCAGAGGGAGAAAATTGACCCTTAACATGTACCTTGGGCCCAGTTAACTGTTGTCTGTGCTTTTAACTTAACACCAGTAACTGGCCACTAGCTTTTGAGGGCGTTGCCACCAGGGGCGTCAACAGCACCAGCGACTTTGGTAGATGGAATCCTAATTGTTTTGGGTTAAGGGTTTTGAGGTTTTATATATTTGTGATGACACCTTTTACTCTGACTTGGGCAAAATGTATGTGTGACACCTTTCATGCCTCTATTTTTATGAGGGTGATACCCTTTGACCAGAGTGGTGTCTACTGTCCTCAGATATATATCGCGTGCTCACGTAGCATCCTTTGCAAAGGTTCCCCTGAAAAACATGAGCCCTGAGCCCTTCCAATTTCCAAAAATCAACCTGAACTAGACCCCTCTGGATGAAATTGGCAATGTGGCCTAGTGTACCAGAAAACTCGCGCTAAGTCGCAATATCAAGGTCCATTGGTTTTGTTTCTAAAAAGTTCTTTATTTCCTATATATTTCACTTGGAGACAAAAGTATGGCAAAGGAGACACTTTTCACATTGTGTAGTTAGTCCTACATCTTGAAAGTGGTTTACTGGTATCTTGCATAACTTTTGTGAGCCTGGGAGTATGTCACAGAGAAAAAGTCATGCAAGAACCCAGCAGAAGACTAATCCAAGCAGAAATTGCCTCTCAGCTACTGTTTTACTGATAAAACCAGTTTCCCATGAGCACAACTTATGCAAAACTGCATATCATGAAATTCACAAGATTTTCTTGTGTAATTAAACGGTCATCTGGGTCTACTCTTCTTTTTATTACTACTGACCTTGTCTCTCATCAGACTGAAAATGCTGTGGTCTGTAATTCATTAAAGAGAACACTAGAAGTGACTGCTCAATCTAGGAAAGCTTCAACATTTCCCACTGGGTGCTGTGTAGGCAGAGAATGGGTGCTTGCAGTTGAAGGTTCATCAGCTTAGCTACAACCTTGTCTGATTTGATGACATGCAAGCTTTCCTTGTTTGCTTGCCAAAAAGATCTGAAGTTCAAAAGATGTATTTGTTTTGCTTAAGTCTCTTCCTGCGATTTCATGGATAGCATTTCACTAATCTACATTATCAAGAAATACCCAGAAAGGCATTTGACCAAGCACCAGTGGAAAATATATGTATTTTATTGTGAATTCATCCACTTAAGATAGGGACATTCCAGAGTTCATTTATTTGACTTCTATATTTTAATTTGGGGCCAGTGTTTTTGAGAAATTCGTTTTCACAGACTGGGTTCATTGCCTAATAGTCAGACGTCAGACTATGTAGTCTTCACAGATGAAATTCAACAAGACGCTTACACGTCGGGAGACCACGTAAGCAGCTACGGGCATATGTCTTCACATCAGGCTGACTATAGCCCTTGATTGCATGCTGTCCTCATTTACCTGTTGGTGAACGCTAACACTATTCAGCATGTACTTTGATCCAGAGGTTGTTAGAATTTAAGACCTTTCTCTCTGAACATATTTGTCCTTGGGGCCCCAAGGACTTCTCCCTTTTTTTGGCACCTGCACATGAGGCGCGGTTAGATCAATTTTTTTCCTCACTTCAAAAGACTTATGAGTCTCGAAAAAGTCGTTATATCAACAAAACACGTCAGCTGTGTGTTTTTCATCTACTGACCTGCGTGTCAACAGATTTTGGATTCTTTGAAAATTAAACGCCAGATCTGCTAGATTGTCAGACCAAAAATACTATACTTGTGTAGTGCTCTGGAGTTTGTAACAAGAATCTCAACATGCATCAACACATCAGCTCAGCCACAGACGAGAAAACTTTCAAATGGGCATTCTAAGAAAAATAAATCCATTCCACCCCTTCAATGACTTTAAATCAGTGGTACAAGCTCTAGTGATCCCCGGGTTAGATTATGGGAGTGCTACCCCATGTGGACTGCCGAGATCCAAGTTGGCTCCACTAAGGGAATCCCTTAACTCTGCTGCAAGGCTCATCGCTGGATCCAAAAGGTATAGCCACATCACTCCAGATCTGAAGGCACTAAACTGGCTGCTCCCTTATGAGGCAAGGCTTCAGATGAAAATTGCTTGCATGACCCACAAAGCCCTGCACTTCAACACACCAAAGTACCCAGCTGACAAGCTGGAACTGTCCAGCGGTGGCAGATTGTCTAGAAGCACCTTACTGTTGAAACCTCAAACATTTAGGAACATTTAGGAAAAAGAAAACATACAAAAGAGCGTGTTATGGATTGTCCCCAAGAATTTGGAACTCCCTGCCCCCTGAAATTAGACTGATCCCTTCAATCCCTTCATTCAAAGTATTCAGACTGCTTTTAATGAACATATCTCTACCCTGAACCCAGTGACCCATTTTCTGGATATTGATATGACCCAGTTCTCCAACCAGGGCTTGCACTCGTCGTCTAAGTCTTGGTTTAATACTCACTGTCCCACTCCTGATTTGCAACGGAGAGTGTCAGCGTTTATGTTTCTTGGCTATCTATTTTCTACTTTTAGGGTCAGGATTGCGCTACCTAAAACTTTATAAATAACAAAAATAAAAATTTACCATAGTTTGTTGGTGCCTTTTCCCATGGGAACACAAGAAATCAGAAAAAGACAAAAGAACGATATGCCAGTATTTAGGGAAGCAGGAAACCAAAGCAAATGAAAAAAACATTAGGTGAAGATCTCACCATGGAGTATCCACCGGTGTATGGCACGCGTAGGTGCACCTCTCTTGGTTAAAAGCTTAAAAACTCTTTAGCAGAATCCAGATGTTGCTCCCTTCAAGTAAAAGGTCTACAGTATGTCCTTTCACATTAAGCCTGAATCAAATGGGAGATGTCAGAGCCAAACCTGTGGGCCTCATTTAGGGGCACATTTATGTCGGACTTGCGCCACGTTTACGCCGCCGTTGCGTCACGCAATGGTGGCGTAAACGTGGCGCATCCCTGTGACCCATTTACAACGTGACGCATCTAGGCAGATGCGTGACGTTGTAAAACCCTGCGCCACATGTGGGCGTCCTGGCGCAGGGTGGGCGTTCCGGGGCAGGTGCGCCTCGCAAAAGTGCCTGTGTGAAATCTACAAGATTTCACGCAGGCACTTTTAGGCCAATGCTGCGTCAAAACCCTGCGCTTGCTTGAAGCAGGCGTAAGGCTTGACGCAGCATTGGACAGATAGGGCCCCCAAGAGCATTGCAGGAGCTGCATCGCGCTTGCGACGCAACTCCAGCAATGCGCCACCTGTATGGCACAGATGCATCACGCATCTGTGCTGTTTTGCCCCATGGTGCGCCGCATTGTAAATGCGGTGCACCATGGGTGGCGGAGCTGCGGCGCACAATAACTGGCGCATCCCTGGGGATGCGCCAGTTATTGTAAATCTGCCCCTTAAAGTTCAGAGACACTTGAAAATCCACAAATCTGGAAGAACTTCTACATACACAGCACAATCCACTATTTGAATTTCCCACACAATAATGTCCATGTGGTGAAGGAAATCCAGCCAGTGGATTCTACTCTGTGTTTAAAGTTTCCTCCAGAAATTGGAAGGTTGTCATTTCTCTCAGTGCTCCAAAAGAGGATCTATCTCTTGCAAGCTGACCCAAGAATATTTCCTTCGAGTATATTACGATTAAAGGATTGCGCACAGTAGAGTGGTCAGTCTTTCAAACTATTAATTGACAGCAATTCCTCCAGCTTATTTCCTAGTTGTAAAGCCTCCTGGGATTTTATTATCTCTTTACAAAAGTGTATATCATGCATGGAACTTGTACTAAAAGGATATTAAAAAATTCTACTCTTCTGGGCTCCTCATCGCCAATAATTTCCATCAGTATTTGCATCTTTGCCAGTAGAGGCTGTATAGGAGCCAAGTGCACTATCACCTCCCCAACATAGCGTGCACTACTACTAACTGCTGGATACACCTCATCCTTAGGGAACCAGAACTCAGCATCAGAAATCTTGCCCATTATTTATACTCTGTGATCTTTTACTAGAGATCTTCAAACAAATCAAGAGCAACCAAAGCGGTGGACAAGGCCGGTTTAGCTAATCATCTCTCATCAAATAAAGAAAGTTAGTCCATCGTCTGTGTGCTATGATTCTAAGCTTGTGGCAGTAAAGAATACATCTCATTTCAAGTGCAAGATACTAATTCCATGCACAAATTGAAATACCTCTGGAGTCTCTTAAAAAAAAGAACTCTAAGGGGCATATCAACAACGATTGGAGATAAACATCATTAAGCGCATTTAGCGATGTTATCCTATCGCTGGATTTCATCGCCATGATAGCTCTGTATCAACAATGCTTTTCACAACGGCGATAAGAAACCCAGCGATAGCGGGGAGATCGCAGTTTTGCAGGGAACATCGCTGGTTTTCCAGCGATGTTCCCTGCAAAGCAAAGCAGCGATAACCTTGCTGATACGACCCTGTGGTCGTATCAGCATAATCCAACCCCTATGTTAAGAATAGGTAAGTTAGGATTTTAGCAGACGTTAGTTTTGGGCAAAAACCGCAGTCTTTGCCAAAATCTAACGTGTGCTAAAATCCTGTGGGCTGCCTTGTAAATATCGCGATGTGAACATCAGCGATATTTTACAAGGTAGTCCATCCGGGGTACGCCCAGTGACGCCCACTTTGCATCTCATTTGTGTGATCGGCATCCTTTAAAAGGAATATTACCCAGGCATAATAGCTCCTGATGAGTTCATTCCACAGCACCGAAAGGAGAAAGTAGGCACTTCCTATTTCCTGAACTAGTCCTTGTACTCCTTTATAGTAGTGTTGGCAGAAAGTACCAAGGGCTTCATTCCCTCTTTCTCTCTTTGGCGGTCATTTTTCTACTCCTTTGAAGCCTGGAGCTGTGGCCACCTGGGAAACTACCAGATGAAGGCATGTGGGAAGAGAAGTACTTTACTTCTGAGCTTGATTCCCATATTTTCATTTTCCTGTGAATTCTTATATGGGCTCCTGGGTGTTTCTTCTGGCTTTTATCTGCTGAAGTTAGGTAAAATTTGCTGGAAACACCAACACTCATTGAATATTTATAGAACACCGTTTGTAAGCGTGAACCTAGCTAGGAACAAATGGAAGGCCGACCAGCAGGCAAGAGTCGAAGATTAGGATTCAGATTGTTCCGAAGGTCCTACCGTGTGTCCCCTAATGCTCGATGGTGAGGTGCAATCAGTCTGTTTCAGAATCGAAGGATGCGCGGCGTAATTCTGATGTTAATGTTTTTCGGGATCCGCCTCCTGGATTTTTCTATGTTCTACTTATTGTTACTAAATGTCAGATGCTCTGGTTCTTTGCAGTGGTTAATTTGTAAAAAAAAAATAAGTGATGGGACTCTCGTCAGGACGCAGCTTGCACCAGCTCATTTCTCCTGTTAGCGCCATTTAAAACAGAACCAACTACTAACCATGAAAGTGGGGAGAGAATGTGGCCTACTGGCCAGAGCTGCAGACTTCGAAGCTAGGGAACCAGGTTCGAATCTTGGCATGGGCTCAACATCCTGTGATTCTCGGCAAATCACTTCATCTCCCTGCGCCTACCATAAATTAATATGTCTATAACTGGTGCTCATGAAAAGTGTCGGTGTTGATGATTAAGTGCCAGTGCTGAGCACCAGAAACCACTGGTTCAAATTAAGCACTGGTTCTTTGATTCGTGCTGTCTACCCGAGGGTGCGAGTTTCTTGCCAGGGATGCTGGGGTATTAGTTTGGGTAGATTTGTAGGTGATGCAGAGGGTCTTGAAGATGATACACGCCTGGAGAGAGAGATCACGGTGTAGTTGTTTCAGTGCTCATGTGATCTGGTCACTGTTCTTCAAGCCCTTGAGGATGTCAGAGTAGTGATAGTGCCCAGAAGGAGGCTGAGGGGAGCTTAACCTCCAGGACCAGGGCCTGCACTGTTGATCTGATATCAGCTTCTGCAATAAAGACTTTTGCCCCTACCTTCTTGAGGGAGATCTTGCATCACCATGCCGTGGTTTTCTAGTTGTCTTTCAGTGTGACATCCTTTTTGAAGTGTAATTCCACTGACATCTCCACATCTGAAAGCTGTGGACAACGCCCTGTGGTTCCAGGTAGGAAAGCCAGGTTTTCCCCAGTTTATGAGGGTTTGAGGGATCAATTTGCAAGAGTAGCTTTTTTGCTACTTTCGCCATTTTTTGGACTGGATAAACCGTGCAAAAACGAGGAGGTAGATGGAGAAGTATTTTTGCACACCCAAGTGGAACATAAATGCACAATCACACCTGGAATCGGTAGTGACAGATCCGTATTCACAGATTCATGGTCTTTTGATCTTTGTTGGCACTTAATGTTATTGTTACGGTTAATTGACACATGCCCAGTGTGAACAATTAGAAAGAAAATCTATTAGTGAGTCACACTTTGAGGAAATAAGTGTTGGGAGGGGCTGTGGGTGTTGCTACAGGAGTGTCAAGAAAGGAGGAAGTGATGAATGCCTCAACATGTGTGGCTTGTGTGTATTCACAAAAGTTGCACACGCCTTTATACTCCATGCAACATTTCTTGGCTGGCTGATGTGGGGGTGTCCCACCAAAGAAACTACCAATCCCCAAATAAAAACCATTTTATTGAAATTGCCTTTATATAGCGCTGCATACTTCTGCATCAAAGTGCTTGAGTGGAAGTGTGTGCCCCATGTGGCCTTGTGTCTATGAGTGCACCGGTGGACAATGTCTCATTTTCCTGATCCTGAGACCCCCCCCTCCCTCAAATCTTGAGTTCCAGCCTCCCTTTTGCTCACAACTTTCATGCTAGAGATGCATTTCTCTTCCTTCACTGATTAACATCACATGAATGTTTCCAGTTACTTCATCCAAAAAAATCACTCGCAAAACCGCAGTCCCTGTTGCCTAGCAATCTATTTTTTTGTGTGATGCAGACAGTCTGAACTGTTTTTGGAAAAAACCCACACATTTTCGCTTCATTTGCAGAAACTCACGCGGTCCTGACGTCCCACTGAGCTCGTGTGTGATTTCTAGGGAGTTTTGAATGAAATGTCAGCCGCATATTTACGAATCAGAAGCGTTGCTAGGGAGACATCCTTTGTTGCTAGGGAGACCTCCTTTTGGTTCCATGTGAAAATAGCATTTTATCGCTCATGGCGACGGTTTCAAGTACTGTTATTTCTAATGCCAACAATGATTGCAAGAACAAGCACTTGCAAAGTCAATAGGACTGTCAGTGTCTTAAGGAAAGTGTATGAAATAGTTGAACGATGTTGTGTCTCTTAGGTGGGCGGAACTTACAGAGTTTTGCTCTGTGGAATTCCCCGTAGTTATATGAAAACTCAGCAAGATTCCATAGACAGGTGGAAATCGACACGTCGTGCTGCTTGCGCTGACTTTTAGTGCCAGGAGCTTGTTCCACGCTGAAGAGGGCACTGCTTCTCGAGTTTGTTTTGCTGCCACTGAGTTAAATTTTCTACTCGAGCGGCAGCTTTCTCACTGCGAACAGTCGCGACTGCCTGCGACGGCCTGAGGTGGAAAATCTCGTGGGGGCCCTCCTAGTGCCGGGGGATTTCAATTCTCACTCACGCACGCCATCTTACCGTTGGCAAGCCGCACATGAGGAAAAATTGTGTGCTTTGCTCAAAAATTGACCGACAATGCCACCATGATGTGAACTGTCTTAAATAAGTGCTGGTGCTTAGAAATAAGTGCTGGAGTAGAGCACCAGCAAACACCGGCACAAATTAAGCACTGAATTTTCCATCTCATTTTAGGAAACCATGGTGAGTTACGTGCTGCCAGGCCAATTACTTCTGCAAGTCCTTTCCTACCACAGACCCCCAAGGCTAGTTCTTGGTCTAAATCACCATTACTCAGTCATCCATGCTCACCAAGACATCACCAAGGTCATTAAGGTCATTCCTAGATGTACCAAGCTGAGACACACTTAACAAATGCATGCCTAGGTAGTTGTAGAACTATCTGTGCTAAACCATATAACCTCCAGGTTTATTTTAAAAAGCCTGCAGCTCACATGTTATGTCATTGCAGGCAGGTAGGTGCTAGATAACAGGGTGAAAGGTGAGGGTAAAAGGCTGAGGGAAATCCCCTAAATTGTAACCTGTGACCAGGAGGTCAAAAATGATATTTGGATAGGATGCATTAGCCCACTGGACTACTAAAACCACCAGCATGTGATGGCATGTAGTAAAAAAAAACATATACTACCAAAATCTCTACCATAACTAAATACCCTACTACAAAAGTTTGACAAGCACCAAAACTCACCAACAAGCACTAGGCACCAAACATGCTATGCCTCGATGTACAATAGTAAATGTAACCAGTACGTATGAAGCGAGTTTAGCTAGCTTCAGTTAATAATACAGGACAACATTTTGGTAGGAAGATATTTACGTATGGTCAGGATCCTTGCAACCTCAATTTTGCAGTTAAGTTTTTGTAATAAATGTTTTAGTTTTCACTTGCACCCTCAGGTTTTTCCATTTAATGCCCTTCCAGAAGCACATACAATTACATCACCCGGCAGTGAGGATTTTTTCTTAGAAGGAACCCTGTCAGTCACGTAAACATGGACAAAGCAATATAAAATGTGGTCCCAGTGAAAGAACCCTACACAATTTTACCCGAGCTATTGCTATGTTACATGAAAATAATTTGAAAACAATTAAAAAACATGTTCTACTCGTCATTTAGGCGAGTATACATCATGCCTGGTAGCACACTGTCAAAGGATCAAATACTTAACTGAGGAATTGTGCATTGTCGTAATGATACTGTAAGACTGCGCCCATCAATTCCCGCGCCCCTTGGGATTCAGAATTCCGGGCAGAGGGTTAGCTTCCATTGGTGCAGTAGGTGCAGTGGCACCTGGGCCCGGAGGCCTGAGGAGCCCAATGAACTCTTATTTTTGCTGTATTTTGGGCAGAGGGTTAGCTTCCATTGGTGCAGTAGGTGCAGTGGCACCTGGTCCAGGAAGCCTGAGGAGCCCAATGAACTCTTTATTTTGCTGTATTTTACCATTCAAACAGCAGCCAAGGGGCCTACTACCTTCCTTGCACTAGAGCCCGTGATGCGCCGACTACTCTACTGATTCCTGGTCCTCAGTTAATGCATCGTAAGTTATAGGTCAGTCGCATTGAGGCTCACAGGGGCGTAAAAAGTCTGATTTTGGTGCAGACGCCCATTTTCGTTCAAATCAGGAGTGCAAGTTTTGCGAGCAAAACACTTTTTGGGTGATTTTCCGCATTCATTTTTCATCAGTGGAAACACTGGTGACATGTGAGTTGGAAAACTACTTGAAAAGAAGCAAAATGTGCAATGTGACACAGAACGTTTATTTACGAAAAGAAAAACACATAATAGGGATGCTACACCCATAATTCCTACACCCTGCGGTACTGGCATTTAATTGGTGCATAAATATCACCCAAACTGCTTGGTATGTCTTTTCTGGTTATTATTTGAGCTGCTTCTGTATGGTCTCATTAAAATGCTGAAATTGATATGTATTTACAAAGAAGACATTCCCCAGCAAAGCTTCCTGAAATTAAATGAGGCTTATTTATGCCTCTTAAAATGTCCCAGTAGTTGGAAAGTGAATTGGTTGAATGCCAAGTCATGTGCTTTTCCTGAAATAGTCCAATGCTGCTCCCCAGGGGCTATTTTACCTAATGAATATTTCCTCTGATTTCCTGAGGTGCTAAAAAGATGCAGAGAGTGCCACCGTGTGGCTGCATTGAGTAATGTGAAGCCAAAACCGTGGTCACAGCCTAGTTCATATGAAAGGCAATGAGACTTGAAAGAGAGAAGGAATGTTGGTGTGTAGAAATACGTTTTACTTTATATCTTCTATTGGTATCGGTCTTCATATTGTATTGTATTGCAGCATTTATGTAGCACTTACTACCCCTGTGTCGGTCGCAGAAGCACTTGCCTGCATGACTAGCACGCTACACCATGTAGGGCAGAGGCGCAACTAGAGTCAAATTTCGGTGGGGGGGGCCTAATAAAAATTTCAGGGGGGGCTAATTCTTCCAGCAATTGGCAGAGTGCAAAGGCAGGGGTTCTAAGAAGGGGTGAAAAAACAACAAAGCCTTGTTAACAAGTAAACGGTCTTTTAAAGACCTGTGAAGTACTCAGGTGCGGCTGCGATTAGACAGGCGCCCGATCACAACAGCTCAAAAACTGTGTGTGCCCGGGAAGCTGTCTCAGCCCGGGCTGACACATGAGGTTGGGGGAGGGCTGAAGCCCTTTGAGCCCAATGGGCGTTGCGCACCTGACGTAGGGTGTGTGGTTGGAAAGATGTTTTTGTTTTGCTCATATGTGGGAAGTGGTTCTATGTCATGCACGATGATCACCGAGGTGTGGTTATCGTGGGATGGAATTTGATGCTATTGCGGTTCGAGGCTCAATTTAAAAAGCAGTTTTTCTCCTCGCAAAACTGTGCTGCAGGACATGGACCGATGAGATGTGGCCTAACAGCCAGAGCTTCTGACTTTTAAACTTGGGAACGAGGTCCGAATTCCTCAACATCAAACCTGTGATTCTGGGCAAATCACTTAATCTCCTAACGTCTAAAATAAAAAATAAAAAAAAGGAATATGACCTTGTGTAGTTTACTCTGGTGCTCGTGTAAAGCAGGTCTAATTCCCTTGGGCAGATTTTGCGCTATATAAAAATGCAATAAAAAATTAGGCAAATATTGCATTGGGGGAAACACCAAAACGAGTCTGAGAAAATTACAATGGTAGCCTCAAATGTCTGTATGACTCAAATGGTCAACATTGATTCTTTTCTCTAAGTGGGGAAGACTAAGAGTACCATAGCAAGCGATCTATTAAATGCGACTTCCATCCCCTGGTTCGGTGGTAAAAACCGGCAACTAAGTAAAGCGCAGTGGGACTCGAAGACCATGTCGCCAGCCACCGGCTACGCCATAGTTAGGCATGCTCTGTTGCAAAAGGGCATTTCTGCACTCACAGGAGAGTGTCAGGTTTTTCCAGAAGGATTTGTGTACATTATTGAGGCCGGATTTCTGTGCCCTATGGAGCACCTCAAGGTATTTGCGCTGGTCTCAAGTTTAACCCGTTAAGTGCGCCCGTCGGGCAGCGGCTATCGCAAGCATTACCACGGTAGTGCTGCACACGTCTGTTCGGCGACGCGGCCCCGCCCACTCAATGGAACGCCCCGCAGCACGGCGGAATTTGCGCCGCAGTAAAGGGGTTAAAATTCACCACTTGATGCCTGTTAGTAAGAAAAGGTCGGCAGAGGATCACGCCTCTAAAGCTCAGGTGATGTCCAGTGCTTGAATACACCTTCTTCAACTGCATGGAGGGCCATTGATAATTCTGGAAGGAAGAGTAGGTAGGGGCCTCTTCGTCCAATATGTGATCCAGCTGGGATTGTCAATGTTGTAATTTCAGTGCTAAAACCAGGTTGGAAGTCCCATTCGTGCTCTGCCATGACGTGCTCCTTATTGAGGCTTGTATAATTAAATATAGATAGCAGACACATTGTGTTATATATGCTTAAGGTCGGGGCTGTTACAACAGTAAATCTATACTTTACCCACATGCACTTACCTTTATGGTATTTCAGTCCTCGTTGTTTTGTCCCTGGTTTTCTGGTAGCACGATATTCGCAAGTCGGTATTAAAGTGGCATACCTTAGTCCGGAAGTGAGGGAGCCTGGAAAAAGGGAGTCAAGTCAAGTCAAGTTGGCTTTATTTCGATATAAAACATATCTTAAAAAGCAGTACATACACATGATAAAAAATTTAACAAGATAAAAACCAATTCATAAAAAACTGTCAGATGCGGTACAATACATAAGACAACAATGGATAGTTAAAAAAGTTTTCAATTTTTGATAAAACAGGATTAAATAATGTAGCTAAGCCTCTTGACCTAATCCGCCAAGCCCAACTTAAAAACTTTGCCATGCCACAAGCAAACAGGGGCCGGGTATCAGAATTCAACATTTTCAAAGCTACACTATGCTGTCTGGTACCCAATGTTTTGCACAAGGGCTTTAGCCACCTGTCGCGAGGGCATTTATAAGCTTGGCATTCAAACAAAAGATGGGGCACAGATTCTAACCTATCAGGACAGAAGGGGCAGAAGGATGTAGTTTGTGCTGGGATCCTCCAACGGGAAGTCAGTACCCCTACGGGAAGCAGGCCTATCCTAAATGTAAAGTAGAGAGCCCTATCTGCAGGTAGCAAGATCACATCCAGGTACTCCTCACGGAGGGATACTTCCTTCACTAATAAGAAATCCCTGGACGATTTACATAAGTCAGGGCTGGAATTCCTCCTACCTGCTACCTAGTCCCAATATACTCTTTTTAGAACTTGCTTAGGGGGGGGCCGATCTAGACTCCCAAGCTTCTTCGAGACCCAGCTCACCCAACAGGTGCTTTACATCCCTGAGACACCTTTTTTTCGACCAACCCGTCAAGGATAATATTTCCCTCAGTCCCTCGGCATAGCTGTGAAGTTCAGGAACCCTCCATAAGTGGGCCCAAAGAAGGAGGGGTCTTAGTCTGGCCTGATCTGCAATAGCACGACAACCCATATCTAAGAACAGGGGGAGGGATGGGGTGCTATAAGGGACGCACAACGGATCTTTTAAGAACTTGCTCTCCGAACAGGTAAGCAGGTCTATATTTTGAGCGCCCCACAACTCTGCCCCATATAGGGCCGGGCTAACACCTCTTGCTGCGTAAATATCTAGGACCGGGGCAATAGGTTTGATACTGGATGACCTCTGTTCCTTTATGAGCGCCCCGACCACCCGTTTATGGCACAACAGCATTTTTTGGGGATGACTATTCCACCTCATGGTGTCAGTGAGGCGGATACCCAGGTAATCGAACTCCTTTACCCTTTCCAAAGTTACCGTATCTAACACTGGTGGTCGACCAAGTTTACTTGGGGGGTTCAAGACCAAAAATGTGGTTTTGTCAGTGTTGATTACTAACCCCCTGTCATCGCAGAAGGACTGAAAGCTATCAAGAAGCTTCTGCAAACCAACTGGGGATTTGGAAATTAAAAGGGTATTGTCCGCAAACAATAGGGTGGGGACTTTCCTGCCTGCCAGGGATGGCGCATCAGCCGGATTTTTTAAAAGGTGCTCCACCACTCCGTTCACATATAATGAGAACAGAGTGGGGGCAAGGACACATCCCTGGCGGACACCTTGATTAACTGTTATACGGGCAGTCTTTTGGTCCTGTTTGCCCCACCGCACCTGCGCATAGTTCTCTGTGTGGAGCTTCATGATTAGAGACAGCAAGTGTGGGTGCATCCCCATATCGAACAGTGCCCTCCAAAGACGCCCCGGGGCACCAGGTCAAAGGCAGTCTGTAAATCGATAAACGCAAGATACAGACTGCCTTTGCCCAGTTCGACTACCTTCCAATGTAGCAGCATTAGACGAAAGCACTGTTCGATGGTCCCGGTGCCTGCTCTAAAGCCTGCTTGGTAGTCAGACAGGATTCTATGTTCTTCAGCCCACTGGAGGACCCTTCCAAGGACCACTTTCCCTGCAACTTTCTGTGTAGAGTCAATTAGGCTTATGGGCCGGCAGTTTCCTGGGTTGTCCCGTTCCCCCTTTTTAAAAATGGGGACAACCTCAGCCCCCATCCAGGATTCAGGGACAATAGCACCCAAATAAGTTGCGTTAAGGAGGGAGGAAATAAGAATGCCCCATTCCGCAAAGTGGAGGCGAAGCAAATCCCCCTGTAAGCCAACAGGACCTGCAGCTTTATTGGGAACGAGGGATTTGATTGCCTTCTCCACTTCCAAGGCGGTAAACTCTTTATCCTCACTTAGTCCAGGGGGGTCCAATGGTGGTAAAGCAAAAGGGCCCAAACCTTCTTCTGAGGAGGAAATATACAGGAGAGAAAAGTGTTCAAACCAGGATGCCTCAGGGATATTGCATGTGATGAGTGAGTCGGTAGGCCTATGCCTAGATCTAACCAGATCCCAGAAACCTCTAGGGTCCCTCCCTGCACTTGCCGCTTTTAGATCGATCCAGAACTGATTTTCCCACCCCTTCTTAGCTTCCCTGATGGCACCCCTATAGTTCTTTCTTGCGGTGCTAATTAGCCCACTTCTCCCTGCTTTAACTGCTTCAATTAGCTCCCTCTTTGCCCTCCGGCAATCGATGGAATACCATCCTGGGTCGGCCTTGGGACGTGCCCGGCATGTTTTCCTACCTTCTCTACTTCGTATGGTAAAAAGGTCACCCAGGGTTTTTGTTATATGGCAAAAAAGCGAGGATATCTCCTGAGGCCTCTGAGTCATTGACTCCAATCTGGTCAGTGCCTCGGACATAATCACCCCTATGTCTGCGACTTTCCCCTCGTCAATGGCCACTTTATCCCATTTCAGGCATCTCCCACAGTTCGATGGGCAGACTTCACCCGTCTGCCTCAGTAACTGGGGCGCCTGTATAATATTGTCCACCTTCCAAAAGGTGGACAAGGATAGTGAGAGAGGGTTATGATCACTATCCGAGGTTGGTATAACTACCATGTCCAACAAGTGGGCCCAGAGTTTAAGGTCCAACATGATATAATCAATTCTGGGCGAGTGATCTGGCCTATTAAACGTATGAGCACCACCACGGTCCGACATCGTTCTCCCATTGGTTGCTCTTAACCCATACTCCATTGTAAGAGCATTCAATTGAATGACCCGTTGGGACCACCTCTTAATTGGTGCCATTGATAGTGGTGGGATGCCTCTTCTAGCATCCTCTTCTAGGATACCCAAAATATCATCAGCCGCCAACGGCTCATATGAGCAGTTAAAATCCCCTGCTAGCAGAATATACAAATTAGGGTTGCATACTCTAAGTTCCTCCTCAAGACTCGCTAGGGTTGGGGAAGACATACTCCCATTAGGTCCCCTAACATAGATATTGAACATTTCTAATGACCGCCCTCCAAGAGGCCCTGTCATAGTTATCCTCTGCAAATCAGGGCTTTTATTTTCTATATGCCTAATCCGGCAGCCCAATGAAATGCTTACCCAAATGAGTAGGCTGCCCGATGGGCGGCCCCTTCCTAAAGGGGGGGGAAAAGCTGGAACAAAGTAGGTTGTGTAACCAACCTTGTGCCGTGGTTCCAGGGACCAAGTTTCCTGGAAAAGACATACCCCGAAGGGATCAATGAAGGTGTTCCACTCCGGAGAATCCAGGTTTCGGGTAATTCCTGCTACATTCCAGCTGATAAACCTTAGGTCACTATCTATAGCTACTACCTCAACTGGGGATTGTTGCAGGGAGAAGTTGGACCCAGAGACAGACTTTTCTAACACGCCCTCTGCCACTACCAATGATTCCATGACAGATGGGTTAGTACAAACAGGAAGAGCCCCAGAGGAGAGAACAGAAGATGGTATGTGGGAGAAGGACAACCCTATATCCCCTTGGCTAAATATGCAGCGGCCATGGGGATCTTCAGTAACGTCAGATAGATTAATGGATAGATTGCGACTATTACGTCAGTAGTCCCACCCTGGCCAGTTGTTGCTCAAACCTGGATTATGGTACAGCACACTAGGAGAGGGTAAATAGCTGTTGCCCCATCCCACCCCCAGGAAGGGCCAGTAAACCATTGGGTTGCCGGTGCGGGTAGAAAGAGCTGAGGTCACGGGTGCTAATACCCGATGCATTCCCGTTAGGATCTTGACTGCACACGAACCGAGCTACCCTGGGGTCTTTAAAGTTGACTAAAATACAGTCACCCCTTAAATCTTTAGACCTGGTACCCACCCAGCTAACCCGTCTTACAAAAATAACCTGGACATTGATGGTACTGGGCAGAGGTCTGTTTTCCCTAAGCCAGTATAAAGTCTTGTTCTTAAGTTCATTATACGACTCTTGCTTGCCTGGCTTAAGCAGGGGAATCCCAGTGAGGACTGCTACAAAAGGCTGGCAACCAGGAGGTAAATCAGCATTGGGAGCAATATTTGCTCCTTTAGCTCCTTCTGGGTGCATCTGTGGAGCTATGGTCGAATTGGCCTTCACAGTCACGTTGGCTCGTTTACTATTCCCGGAGTTCTTGTTCTTTGCGAGGCTCCTGGGACCGGGACGGGCAGGCTCTGTGGGACTCTTCAGAGGATTAGTACTTTTCCCAGGGGCATCCGGCTTTGCTAGAGTGGCCGATATGGCCGGCCCCGTAATGGGCAATCCCACAGGGACAACCACTGGGCTGATGCTAGGAGTATTAGCCTCAGCGAGCCCCTGCACACTCTCTCTCGAGCAAGAGAGAGTACTAACTTCAAGCGAAATAGGTGGCGAATGTACCTTGGATGCTCTGGTCCCTGCCAATTCACTATCCCTAATTTTGGAATGGAGCTTGATCAAGGATTTCAGGGCAAATAAATTGTCCAATGAGACCTGCTCAAACCTATCCAATCTTTCTCCTAGCTTCTTCAACCTTTCCACTACTGGGACGATCAGGGATCTCATTAGATGTTCAATCTGAGCAACCAGAGATCATTCAGGTCTGGAACCATCAGCTGGAGCAGTAGGCAAAACCATATTCGACTGCTCACAGGAGGCACCAGAAACCTCTCCTCCCTGCTGCTCTTGACTGGTTTTTGCTCCAATCCCTCTACCTTTCTTAGGCACACCCACCCTGTTGTAATTTATCCGCATCTTTTTATGGGGTTTAGAGCGGCTAGCCTTACAGGGACTAACAGCCCTTTTCCTGTTTGTTGAGTCTACTCCTGCAACTAGCACTGGGACCAGCACCGGTTGGGAGGTGCAAGCCTCAGGGCCGGGGGGAGTAGGTAAGGGAACTAAAGGGGCAGAGGACTCAAGGGATGCTGGAACTGACAGTGTAACTACACCTCCACCCTGGGCTAAATGAGACAGTCTGTCCAGACTTGCTCTAATAGCATTTACACGAAGGTGGTCAGGGCCAGGGTGTTCATTATGAAGAGCGTCAATATCATGCACTGGCGAGGGTGCAAACGCCAGTGCCCCCATAGAAGAGCGTTTATCAGTCGTGAGTTCACGAGAGAGTCTGCGCTCTGTCAGAGCAATCTTTTTCAACAACCGAAAATGCACGGGTGGGAAATTGGTCCATGGTACCCAGTACACTCCCGCCTCCCCCCCTCAAGCTCTTACCCGAGCGGGTCGACATCGGTGTATACAATAAGAGACCTGCAGAAGATAATTGCGTGTGCTGTCTCAGCAGCTAACACTACAAGGGGTGAATGCTAAAACCACATACCAAATGGCCACCAAAACAATGTTTCTTAGGGGGGTGGCCCGTCCCGGCACCTCCAGGCCCCGGACGTCCACAGACGGGCCCGCCCTTTGCCCGGGCTTAGGCCCGGGCGTCCCGCGACACTGAGGGCTCGATAGCTTTGTAGCCCCTCCTGGCGCTGTAGTCGCGTCAGTGCGGATGATTCTGGTGGTCTGCGGGGTCAAACAGGGTCGTCAGCGCTCCGGCGCTCCAAAGGTAGGCTAATGATTCTTGGCAGTGTCGGCAGAGATACTGCTGCTCCCAAAAGAAAGTGAAGGTCTCCCCCACTCCACCGAGGGCTCGATAGCTTTGTAGCCCCTCCTGGCGCTGTAGTTGCGTCAGTGCTGCGCGCCGCCGCTGAGGCAGCCGGGATTCATAGTCCCGGGGCGGCGGCGCGGATGATTCTGGTGGTCTGCGGGGTCAAACAGGGTCGTCAGCGCTCCGGCGCTCCAAAGGTAGGCTAATGATTCTTGGCAGTCTCGGCAGAGATACTGCTGCTCCCAAAAGAAAGTGAAGGTCTCCCCCACTCCACCGAGGGCTCGATAGCTTTGTAGCCCCTCCTGGTGCTGCAGTAGCGTCAGTGCTCCGCGCCACCGCTGAGGCAGCCGGGATTCGTAGTCCCGGGGCGGCGGCGCGGATGATTCTGGTGGTCTGCGGGGTCAAACAGGGTTGTCAGCAATCCGGCGCTCCACAGGTAGGCTAATGATTCTTGGCAGTGTCGGCAGAGATACTGCTGCTCCCAAAAGAAAGTGAAGGTCTCCCCCACTCCACCGAGGGCTCGATAGCTTTGTAGCCCCTCCTGGCGCTGTGGTCGCGTCAGTGCTGTGCGCCGCCGCTGAGGCAGCCGGGATTCATAGTCCCGGGGCGGCGGCGCGGATGATTCTGGTGGTCTGCGGGGTCAAACAGGGTCGTCAGCGCTCCGGCGCTCCAAAGGTAGGCTAATGATTCTTGGCAGTGTCGGCAGAGATACTGCTGCTCCCAAAAGAAAGTGAAGGTCTCCCCCACTCCACCGAGGGCTCGATAGCTTTGTAGCCCCTCCTGGCGCTGTAGTCGCATCAGTGCTGCGCGCCGCCGCTGAGGCAGCCGGGATTCATAGTCCCGGGGCGGCGGCGCGGATGATTCTGGTGGTCTGCGGGGTCAAACAGGGTCGTCAGCGCTCCGGCGCTCCAAAGGTAGGCTAATTATTCTTGGCAGTCTCGGCAGAGATACTGCTGCTCCCAAAAGAAAGTGAAGGTCTCCCCCACTCCACCGAGGGCTCGATAGCTTTGTAGCCCCTCCTGGTGCTGTAGTTGCATCAGTGCTGCGCGCCACCGCTGAGGCAGCCGGGATTCGTAGTCCCGGGGCGGCGGCGCGGATGATTCTGGTGGTCTGGGGGGGTCAAACAGGGTCGTCAGCAATCCGGCGCTCCAAAGGTAGGCTAATGATTCTTGGCAGTGTCGGCAGAGATACTGCTGCTCCCAAAAGAAAGTGAAGGTCTCACCCACTCCACCGAGGGCTCGATAGCTTATGTAGCCCCTCCTGGCGCTGTATTCGCGTCAGTGCTGCGCGCCGCCGCTGAGGCAGCCGGGATTCGTAGTCCCGGGGCGGCGGCGCGGATGATTCTGGTGGTCTGCGGGGTCAAACAGGGTCGTCAGCGCTCCGGCGCTCCAAAGGTAGGCTAATGATTCTTGGCAGTGTCGGCAGAGATACTGCTGCTCCCAAAAGACAGTGAAGGTCTCCCCCACTCCACCGAGGGCTCGATAGCTTTGTAGCCCCTCCTGGCGCTGTAGTCGCGTCAGTGCTGCGCGCCGCCGCTGAGGCAGCCGGGATTCGTAGTCCGGGGGCGGCGGCGCGGATGATTCTGGTGGTCTGCGGGGTCAAACAGGGTCGTCAGCGCTCCGGCGCTCCAAAGGTAGGCTAATGATTCTTGGCAGTGTCGGCAGATATACTGCTGCTCCCAAAAGAAAGTGAAGGTTGAAGATGAGCTTCTAAAGAATGGGGTGATTTGTCTAATATATAAGGACTATGAAAAGGAACCCTGAAAACCATGCTATCCAGGTTTCGCCTATGTAGCTTTACACGTGGATTGACTATCCTGCTTTATTGTATTCAGGGAGGAGAGTTATGCCTTCTTGCTTTGGTATACATCAACCCATCCCGTCTTCAGGTTTGGTGTTATTGCATTGGTCTACCCTTTACTCCATTCCCCAATTGTGTGGGCTCTGGTATATGAGGTGAGGTTTGCCTTAGCCTGGTACCCGTGTCCTGTTTTGTTTGCATTTACTTGTGTTTTCTTGTTCTCCAGTGGATGCGCTCCACTTGTTACCTGTTGGCATGGGGCAACTAGGGCATGGGATCCTGGCCCTTTACTCTTTCCTCTCATTTTCTGCACATCACCCCGGTTTTTTGTTGCTTTCTTGGTGCTGCAGAAATCAGGCCATGTGACCCATCATTTGATTATTTTAGTGAGGTTATGGAATTAATTAGGTAGGACGTACACCCTTTCTTTGTTTTGGCATGTAGGTTGGGGGTGGGATCGCACTTGTGCTTTGTATTGACACTGAGGCTTCTCAAGCAGGGATGTGTTTTTGTTGCGGGTGCTGCCCTAATTTCCTGGAGCGCATGCTAGTCCTTTGTCCCTCTTTTTTTGCTCTGGGTGCTGTAGGAAATTGGAATGTTAGTTGTAAGTATGGGCGAATTTTGCGGATTTGCGGTCCGCAATTTCGCGTGAAATTGCAAAAAAAATCTCAGATTTGCAGTTTTGCCCAAATAGACTGTACTTTCTGTACTTCTACTGGCTAATCAGTAAGTGCTACCTCGTTGGGTAAATGTATAGTGCTTTTCCTACACTACAGCTCCGTAAAGTGCCAGAAGAGTTGTCTCCAGTGACCATGTGTATGTTACTATGCCATCGCGCCGAAGGGCGCAGGGGTCCCTTGAGTGAGCTGTCCATCATAGTGGGTAAATGGCAGGAAGACGGTGTACACAGCTAGTGTGTGGGCGGGGCCAAATGGGCAGCGTTCTATGCGAGTTCCCATGCCTCATGTGTATAAAAGGTCAGAGACCGATCAGAGCAGCAGATGAGGAGAAAGAAGCCCCTGGTCACAGGAATTGCACGGGGATTGCTCTCGTGAAAGTGAAGGATGCAAAGGCCTCCATCCAGCATCACAGCTAATTTTCGACGGTAGTAGATATGGGGAGAAAGCACACCTGCCCAGCCTCGACAAAGATCACGATTGTTTTTGGGCTGATGAATGTGTTACTGAATTTGAGCTTCAACTCGGGAACCTGCTTTATTTATATCTGTAAGTGCTTCCTGTTGAGGTTTAATTTTTGTGACAGGAGGAGCATCATGCCAGAATGAACCCTGCCCTTCATATTTATCCAAGAATACGCCATCGTTTTGTGCGATACCGTAACTCAACTGGAGTACTTCCTACTGGCTAATCAGTAAGTGCTACGTCGTTGGGTAAATGTATAGTGCTTTTCCTACACTACAGCTGCATAAAGTGCCAGAAGAGTTGTCACCAGTGACCATGTGTGTGTTACTATGCCATCGCGCCGAAGGGCGCAGGGGTCCCTTGAGTGAGCAGTCCATCATAGTGGGTAAATGGGGGGAAGACGGTGCACACCGCGAGTGTGTGGGCGGGGCCAAACGGGCGGGCCTTCTATGCGAGTTCACATGCCTCTTGTGTGTATAAAAGGTCAGAGACCGATCAGAGCAGCAGATGAGGAGAAAGAACTGCACGGGGATTGCGCTCGTGAAAATCAAGGATGCAAAAGCCTCTATCCAGCATCACAGCTAATTTTCGACTGTAGATATGGGGAGAAAGCACATCTGCCCTGCCTCGACAAAGCTTACGATTGTTTTTGGGCTGATGAATAGATTACTGAATTTGAGCTTCAACTTCGGCACCTGCTTTATTTATATCTGTAAGTGCTTCATTGTTGAGGTTTAATTTTTGTGACAGGAGCATCGTGGCAGAATGAACCCTGCCCTTCATATTTATCCAAGAAGACGCCACTGGTTTGTGCTCAACTGCACAAAATCCACCCGTGAGCGGATTTACAAATTTTTGGGCAATTTCGCGAGATACCCGGATCGCGAAATTGCCAAAAATCCACAAAATCCACAAAATCCACAAGCGGAACGGATTTTGCACCCACCCTTAGTTAGTTGTAGTGGATGAGAATCCCCCTCATGTAATAATTGCAATATTTGTCTGGGTGAACCACTAAAGTTCCAAAATAACCTATTCTGAAACCTGTGGCAGCTTGGCACAAAGCAATCAGGACTTACTTAGAGGCAATGTGTGAAGTATTTATAAAGTATCCAAACAGTCAAGAAGTTCCTGGTAACTACAGACCCATCTCTTTACTGCCCGCTCCAGTGAAGGTCCTAGAGAAGCTAGCCTATCAACAACTGGCCGGCTTCATTGAGTCTAAAGACCTTCTTCACGAGTCTCAATCCGGATTTCGGGCCGGCTATAGTACGGAATCAGCATTAATTGAAATGGTGAATTCATTACGCTGGGCGGTAGATGGAGGTTCAAAGGCGGTATTAGTGTTGTTAGACTTGTCTGCAGCATTTGACACCGTCTCACACCCTATCCTTCTGAATCGACTTAAGGCCATAGGAATCCAGGGCACAGTACTGACCTGGATAACGTCCTTTCTCTCTGACCACAAACAACAGGTCCGGACCCACCCCTTTACGTCCCCTGTTAAACCTCTTAAATGGGGCGTGCCTCAGGGCTCTTTTAACGTTTACTTAACCCCGCTAGCGGATATGATCTCTAATACCGGGATCAAAATTATATCCTACGCTGACGATACCCAGTTATTGTTCACTTTTAAGGCGGTATCTGTCAGCACCTTTGATCCCCTCAAGGCGTGTCTTAAGAACATTGCGGCCTGGATGGACCGCAACTTCTTGACACTTAACGCAGATGAGACCGAGATCTTATTTTTTAATCAACCCACCCCTCTTTCCCCCAACTTGTGGTGGCCTGAGGAACTGGGCACGGCCCCACTTCCCAAAGATTCGGTCAGTAATCTTGGTGTTAGATGGGACAAACAGCTATCACTTGGAGTTCAGGTACAAACAGTCGCAGCTGCCTGTTTTGGAAAAATCAAAACAATTAGAAAATGTATTAACTACCTGCCAAACCCGAAACACAAAACGGTAGTCCATGCACTAATAACCTCTCATTTGGACTACGCGAATGGATTATATCTAGGTCTTTCTCTTGGTTTGATCCACAGACTGCAAACAGTACAAAACGCGGCGGCCCGCCTTGTCTGCGGTGCTCCACTCAAACAACATATCTGCCCATTTTTGTGACCACTTCACTGGCTTCCTATCGCTAAGCGAATCAAATTCAAGGCCCTGACTCTAGCCTTTCGTGCTAGAAAAGTTTTAGGGCCGGTCTATCTTAGAAGGAGACTTCGTCCATATGCTCAGACCAGAACTTTATGGTCCAACACTCAATGCCGGCTGGTCACCCCCAGATTCCAAAAAGTTAGATCTGGAGGTAAATCATTTGAGGTGGGCGCCACTCAATGTTGGCACAAACTTCCCCTTTACCTGCGCCTCATTCAGTCGGAAACCCTTGTTCCGCAAATCCCTTAAAACATGGCTATTCAGTTGTCAGGACTAGTGTAAGCTGGGAAACATCCTTTACAACGCAACTTTTACCACGCAGTGCTTTTACATCGCAACTTTTACAACGCAAACCATTACAACGCATTGCGCTAGGGGGCGCTCTAGGATAGGAAATAGATTTAATTTACTATCCAACACCTTCCCTACTATCCACGGGGACTGGAGTTGGAATAGTAAATTAAACTATTCACTATCCAGCACCCCAAAGCGCTATGCGTTGTAATGGTATGCGTTGTAAAAGTTGCGATGTAAAAGCATGCGTGGTAAAAGCATGCGTTGTAATGTCATACATCCGTGTAAGCTTGGTCAGCGGCCTGCTTTCTGTCTGTGACAGCGCTGGGACACCCCGTTGGAGCAGCTGTGCGCTTAATAAATGCCTTATTATTATAAAGTAAAAACACAAGAATAATCCCAACCCAATTTACAAATTTAGAGTTAATTTTGATATCTAAATTTACATAAAAACTACAAGAATCCAATTGGTAGAACCGGAGCTGTGAATTTTTAATGTAAGAATTAAAAATAGCAGCAAAAAGCACAAATGGCCAAACGTAAATATCTGGTCATGCTAGACCAGGTCAAACTCAAGCGTTAAGGCCGGCCGTGACGGAACATGGGTTGGATATAGCAGTCACGTTTGCCCTGGTGGAAAGTTTACTTTCTTACTTAGAAAAGAAAAAGTGGTTGTCGACAAATCGTTTGCGGGCAAACTGTAATCTAGGCCCAAAGTGGGGTTCGATGATGGAGGGATGTTGAAGAGTGTGGTACTGGTGCAATCATTGACGAAAGAGGGAACGCTTCAAGCTGGCGTTGTGCAAAGTCTGTGCCCAGTTGATCAGATGCTGCTCAGTGTCAGTTCTGGTAAAGCCCTCAACGTTCAGTCATTGGATCTTTTCTAAAAGTCAGGTCTCCTCCAGCAGGGCAAACCAGCAAGTTGAGACCAACAGGCAATTCATCATCAACAACTGGGGCTGCGATGATGATCACGGTCTCTCTTGATTCTCCAGGGAGAGATTGGCAAACAAGCTTTAAAGTTCCACTTCTTGCTTTTTGGGAACAGGAGGAGTACACTCTAACAACTACCAAAGATCCAGAATATTTGGAGGCAGCACTTGGGTGTTAGGACTCACTCCAGCAGAGGTCAGCAACCGGGTCCAGGGCAGGTCCAGTTGAAATTGATCAGTTGGACAATTGCAGAGAGAGTGGGCTTTGGAAGCTTGTTGTGTCTCTGTAGCTCAAACAGGAGTCCAGCCAACTGACCCTTGGTGTTCTTTCTGGGGACCTGGGTTCAAGGCAGGCAGGTCCAGCCGTTCTTCAGAAACCAGGGCAGTCCTTTTTATGATTCTTCACAGGTCCAGGAATGTTCTGAGGAGAGGTCTGTGAGGTCCACTTTTAAGCTCAGCAAGCCCTGGTTCTCCCAAAACCTGTTGTTGTCAGGTCCTCTATACTCCCTGGGTTTGGTGCCTGCCTGACAAGAGAGACAAAGGGGAGGATGGCCTAGATATGAGCTTCATCTGCCAGTGATAGGGTAGGCATCCTTTGAAGCTCAGGAAGGGGCTGAGCACAGTCCCACTGCCATCCTGTCAAGGGAGGAGTCCCCATCCCAACTCCCAGGGCGTCTGTCCACTGTCAGGGAGCAATACGCATCCCATCCAAAGTGGAACCATCAGGAGTCAGGCGACAGGAAATATTTTTGGTTTTAGAAAGAAAAATTGCAACTTTTCAGAAAAGTATCAAATTAGCAATATAAAATCTGACTTCACCATTAAGTTATTGCTGCTCCGAAACTGTATTTAACACTTATTAAAAGTAACAGTGTAAACCAGTGTTAACGCAAGGGAGAGACAGGCTTGCCAGAGTGAAAAACAACTTGGAAGGTTTGTCACTGCCATGACATGTCAAATACCTAATTTACATGTCCCACATTCAAAACACCATGCTCCAGACCTTGTGGGCAATAAGTGCCTTCTTCAGGGGTGACTTATAAGTACTTAAAATGAAGGTTGAGGCCTGGCAAATGGTTTGTTTTGCTAGGTCGAAATGGAGTTTGAAACCGCTCAGTCCAAGGCTGCAGTGGCAGGCCTTGAGACATTTTGTTACAATGCGGCTTTAGTGGGTGGCACGATTAGTGCTGCAGCCTACTAGCAGCATTTAATTTGAGCATATACTAAGGTTTTATAAGCAGATTAAATGTGCCAGGTGTATACCAGTTTTTACATGCTTAAAGTGGGGAGAACAAGCACTTTAACACTGGTTATCAGAGATAAGGTGAACAGAGTACGACAGCCAATAAATCTGCACCAACACCAAGAGTGGTGTTCATGCCTTCTTTTGTGACCTTTTTGTACTTCGGGCAAGTGTGCAGGTCTCAGCTTTGCGGTTTGCATCAGGCCATTGCTCTCGGCTGGTCTAAGACTGGTTGTCCCTGATGTTGGGATTGAGCACTCGGATCCGTTGGGTGTTGGCTGCTTAGACTGCTTTTGTTTTGCACCCTTTGTGGTGCTGGTGGTCTTTTGGAGGGGTGTGTGGTTCTGGGTTTGGATAACCCCATGTTCGGGCCATGGTGCCTATGTGGATGCACTCACTAATCCTGCAGTATGCTGAGGTTAGCGTGTTGGTACCTTTTGTGATGATCCTACTCTTTCCACTCTGTGATCCTTGTTTGTTTTGCCTATACAATGGGGCTTCCTCTGATGGTCCAGTATGCTGCTTCTCTGTTGGGGACTCTTCCTGGGACTGTGGGTGGCTCTTCTAGGGGTCTGTCAGTCCTTGTACCTTTGGGCGTGGAATAATCTGGATATACTTCCTGTAATTGGTGTTCCATTTCTTGTTAGAGCTGTTAACTTCCCCCTCCATATTGGTGGTGGGTTGTGGTTGTGCACTCCTCTGTGCTCAGTGCTTAATCTGTAAAGGAATAAGTGCCAGGACCAAATGTTTTGCTTAGCAGCCCACAACTGGTGCTAGTCCTGATTCTAGCTCTCATCTCTTTTAACCCCATACTTCCAGCCTTGTCCTCTCACTCTTGCAGGCTCTTGTTCAGCCAAGCTTTCTCATTCATATTCTGGCTTTCTCATCCTCTTTCTTTCACTCTTTTGTGTTTTTTTTGTTCTTGCTCTGGATCAAAGTCTTTTGTGCAAAAATAAGTGCTGGTCCCCAAAAATTAGTGCTGTGGGCTCGCCCTCCAACCACTGGCACAAATTTAGCACTGTCTGTCCCTTGTATTCGTCTTGAAAGTTAATCTGTCCTGGTTATAGTGATGAACACTGGTCAATGACTTTGGCCGCTTGTGACTGTGTGAAAACAAATCCACCATTTCTGCCTGGTTACCTCAGATCTTTTGCCTTTTGCAGCATCATATATTTTGGCTGGCTATAGAACTCTGTGCTTTATCCTCGCTGACCAGTAGTAACATATTTGTGCTCCCTCCTTTAACATGGTCGAATGTTCCTGCTCCTAAATGATATATTTATTTGCCAATAAGTCTTTAGTGTATGGTCTAAAATGTACCCAGCGTCTGGAAGGTAAATGCCACTAGCAAAGTGCAGCACTTATTGTGCCACCCGCTACAGTCGCAGGGGAAACATTGCTTCAGGCCTACCACTGTCACTTTACTGTAACAAAGCTTAACATGCACTGAAACCTGTCAAAGTAAAACTTTGACATGTATAAACCTTCCTTTTAAATATTAATAAGTCACCCCATGCAGACCTTGTAGCCAAAATGCAGGGTGCATTGTTTTTAAAATTAAGACACGTGGAAATGTAATGTTGATGACCTTACAGTTTGTTTTGCACCCAAAAGCTATTTTCATTTTGGCCAATCTAGCGGTCATCCACAGAATATGCAGAGTTGGGATGTTAGCCTCCTTCTTATTGCTACAATTTCAAATCCTGCTTGAGTGTCAAATCCTGCTTGACAGGTCTGCTAAGTTCACTTCTAACACCTGAGGCCCACTTGAAAGGAATGAGAACAGGATACCAAACAATTCTGTGGATCCACTGTCTTGTTTTCTGAATGACACTGGTATTGTCTGTCTCTGGATTTTTTATTGGTACAGAGCCTGCCTGAAACCGGATTTTCATGGTATGCTCACACATTCACCATCAGCCCTCAGAGCCTAAGTTGAGTGTGGCTGAAGTCTTTTGCCATCTTGAAAATGCACTAAGTGGTTAGGCTTAGCCCTGGGAACTTTCACTCCATTGGCTAGGGCATGCCCAGGAGTTTTTTCCAGCCGCTAGCTAGTGCCCCGTATAAATATTCTAGGCACAGAACACTTGTTGATCCTGCAGAGGATCAGAAGAGGACTATTCCTGTGGCAACTGGATCTGGACTGGACCCTGCTGGCGGCCTCTGCCTGACATCACATGGGTCTTTAAGTGCCTCCCCTACGGTCCTGGATACCTGAAGTGTACTCCTGTAGAGGATTGGGACATACATGACTTAGGGCCTGATTTAGATTTTGGCAGATGGGTTACTCCTTCACAATTGTAACAGATATCCAATCTGCCAAAATATAAATCCCACAAGATATAATGGGATTTATATTTTGGCGGATGGGATATCCGCCACCGTTGTGATGGAGTAACCTGTCTGCCGAGATCTAAATCTGGTCCTACATCAGGAGGAACAAATTGGTGCACAGGACGGATCTGGTTGGTGTATCCAACACATGCTCCCTTGCGATCAACCTCAATTGTGCTTCGGGCCTGGTCTACCGACCATTGACTGTCATTTGTGCCTGGTGCTTTTTTACTTAAACCTTTACAAATTCATATCTCTGAATCCCCTGATTGTATTGTTGTCATTTTCTTGTCATTTTGTTTCCTAATTTTTACTAAAACTTTCTAATTTTGTTTGGGATTTTTTATTGTTTAACATTTAGATTTTCTTGCTGTTTTGATAGTGCATACATACTTTACACATTGTGCTAAGTTAAACCTGTCTGCTCTGTGCCAGGAAGCACAGGGGTTGAGCTTAAGTCAATGTAGTGCCATTGAGGGTTCACCCTGGATATTTCCAACCAAGCAACATTACAATTTCTTACAATAGGGCTATTTGCATCTTTTAAACTGGTTCTATTGTGTTTCTTTGTCCAGTTTCATTATTTTCTCTGGGTCCTGCACCGGACCATTCTTATCTATGATTAAACATATGTGGAAACACCTTTTTTTGTTCTATCTGTTTTTTAAAGATTTTGTTGTTGGAAACATATATAGAATATAGTACATCATCGTAGAAAACACCATACAAAGCTAGAAGGTAAGTAACAAGTCCGAAGCATAAATTAGCTGTACCTTGGCATAGGTGCATCCGTCGAATTTGCATACCTGAGATTGATACATGGCATTTCCCATCCGTCATATACCCCCCACCCAGTTTTCACATATGTGGACACACATTGATCAAATATTGTGCATTCTGGTCACCAGCATTTGTTTTTCCTTCTGCCTTTGGGTTTCTAATGCTTGTTGGCTTGCTTTGTCGCATGTGCTTGCAGTCTTGTTGCCTTATGGATTTGTTTCTTCTTCCTTTGTTTTTTAACTTTTCCTTTTCTGAATGTTCATCTTGTTTGGGGATTGATGCCAGTGGTACTGCCTGCATGGCTAGAACTTCTTGATTTGTTCTGGGGCCTCCTGGCCCCTGGCATTTGTCTGAAGGCGTGCTTTCCCCTGGGGTCTTCTCTGAAACTTTTCTACTTGTTTCTCCACATCCACAAGACTGCACCTTACTCTTATTTGAGACTGGTCAGAGTTATATCATCTTGTAGCCAGGCCCAGGCTGCCTATTTATTACCCACTGCATTTTCCCAAGGGACTGGGGCAACTGGAGTTGGCTTTTGAGGAGAGAGAGAGAGACACTGCTGGCATTTCTGACAGTTTTTACAGCTCCCCAGGTAATTACAGTAGACGCAGCGGTCAGTTTACATGACAGAGAGGAACTAGGAAAGGAGACAGAAGATGAAGGGAGTTGGGCTGGTTTGATCTTTTGTGCCAGGGCTGCTTTAATTTTACAGCTCTGCTTGTAGATGTCTGCTATTCCTGTTTCTGGCATTCCACTTTGGTTTATCTTTATTACCTGCCTCCTGTTGATGTGTCCCGCCTTCTCATTTGGCATTGCTGTTTCTGATCCTCTCCCCCATATCTGTGGTGGAGGCATGGGGTGGATGTCACCTGTAGCCTCATTTTTACTTGGGCTAGGGTGAGCTATGTCTTGTAGTGGGGACTCCTGCCCTTTGGTCCTACAAATCTTATTCGATTAATTTATTGAATGTAATAAACCTGTTTTTAGGCTGCACGTCTTATCTAATTCTCAAATCAATTTACTCAACGATTTCCATTCAAAGTTGACTTTTTAATGGGTTCAGGATCTCAAGAGGACTTCAATGGATTGAGAAGCATAAAACTGCCTTTTAATCATCCTTGACACCTTCCCATCTTTTTAAACTGGCCTTTTCCGTCTTTAAACTGCCTCTTTCATTGTAGAAGTGATCAGAAGTAGATGACATTATTGGCTCGTGCAGTAGTTCTTAACCTGTGGTCCTGGGATCCTTGGGGGTCCGCGAAACCTACTCAGTGGGTCTGCAACTGTTCAGAGGAATGAATATTAGCAGATTAATAAAGCGTTGATGAATAAAGAAGAAAAATGTACATTTGAAAACTTTAAAACATTCTGTAAATGTAAAGGAATTTGAAAATGGAGGCAAGAAATTAAGTGGGTATCCTCAGATTGATTGGTGGGAGCAGTGCAAGTGCATCAAACCAAATATAGTATGGAGAATGAGTGGCCTTCAAGGTCGTATATAAAAATGCTCTCTCTCTATTGTTGTGTTTTGTGAATTACTGGAGTGTCCTGCACACTTTGCTTTTGTATTTTTTGTCTTATGTTTATTTTCAGTTTATTTTACATAACATGAAAACTATCAGAATCAAGCATTAACGTTTTGATTTATTTTATATTTGTGAATATGGTGAAACATTTAATAATTTGTGTTTTTTTAATGAATGCTTGTTTCTGTATTTTTTGTATATTGTTGTAAAGATCAGATGATAAAAAATGCTTAGGTCGAGGTCTCTGGATTCCAGTGATGAATTGGTGGGGGACCTTGTTTCCAGTAATGATTCAGTGGGGGATCCAAAGAAGTGAAAAGTTTAAGAACCACTGGCACATAATTATTATCAGAAGTCCTTCACTGAGATGAGTACCATACAACTGAAACAACTTTTCCCCAATAAGGAGTAGGAATCCAACAGCTGTAAATTGGAAGTGTACTTGCTAGTCATGTGTTACAGTCACATTTAATTTTTTACAAGAATTTGTGTTTCAGTTTTACAAATAGTTTATTAGACAACAAATTTCTATTTAAATAATTAACACATCTTAAAACCCCACACCCCATATATTAAATGTAGATGAAATTCACAATGAACATATGTAATAACAACATATCTTACCAACAGTCATCTTGTGGGGATATTGCATTGACTGGTATGTTACATACCTTAAAATGAGTCAATTGTAAGCAACATTTGAGCTTTCCAATGGAGAAAGGAGAGTGCTTTCTTCTATTGTTGACTTTCAGACATATTTCAAAAAGAGGTGCCATAAATATACCATTCATGCTCTCCAAAATGTAGGGCAGAACTACATATGAGCTATGACAAAACTCATTACAAATATTTTGTTTTAATTGCAGCCTTCTTTATAAAGTTTAGTTGTTCTCCGGTAGAAGCTAAGTGCAACACCACTGGAGCAAATCTACACTTAATAGTAGAAAAGAAGTACACCAGGACAAGTAGGTTGTTCTGTAGTTGTTCGTTGTACATCAAATTCAGGATCAAGTTAAAAACTAGATGTGAAATGAGGTTGGAAACTCGAATCTTCTCTTGATTTCGCCAACATTTATCTGAGGTTATACCTGATCATGAAAGAGAAATATTTGTTCTTCACGGCCAAATCGTGTTTCGGCCCCTGAGGCCCGTGTGCCAGGGCTTTCTCAAGGTGTTTGGTCACAGGGTAAGAGATTGTCAAACCCTTTTGTTCTTCTAATAAAGGTCTATACCATTCTATTGTCAAGAAGATATATATTCACTCAAGTCTGTGTCAGATAGGTTCTATTAAGGGGTGGTTTGATTCAAGTGTTCACAGAGCTTCTTCGTCCATTTCTGTCAGCAATCGCCATGATCGCGTGCAACCTCAAATACATTTTGGAGAAATCAAGAGAAGATACGAATTTCCAACCTTATTTCACATCTAGTACTTAACTTGATCTTCAATTTGATTTACGACGCACAACTACAGAACAACCTACTTGTCCTGGTGCACTTTTTTTGTTTCTGAATCAATGGGTAAGGGGTTTCACATTTCCATGGACAAGGGGTACCCGAATCATCCAAATTGATAAACAGCTGGCAAAAAAACTGGGCCATCAACCCTTCTAGACTTTTGCATTAACTTAATAGTAGATGGTGGCAAATTTCTCTATGTGGGACAACATTTAAATTTCACTGAATTCCAGCAAAATTGGACTTCGCATAAGACAACATCATCTTGAATTATTATTTTTCAAGTAACTAATGTCTGCGTCGTGAGACCTAGCCTCTGGCACTGCTTTTGCTTGTGCTTGTGAATTAAAATACTTTTGTAGTTACAGAATATGGGGCAATACATAGCTGCCTAGTTCTTATTTGCATATATGTGGCATTCCAAGGTTTTCAGTGTTGCTAGTTGTGACATTTTAAGGCATTATGTGTGACACCATCAATGACAATTTGTTGCAAGAAAGAAAATGAAAGTGGTTCCATTCT
Organism: Lissotriton helveticus; assembly: GCF_964261635.1. Lineage (NCBI taxonomy): Eukaryota > Metazoa > Chordata > Amphibia > Caudata > Salamandridae > Lissotriton > Lissotriton helveticus. The sequence goes on along the minus strand of NW_027611889.1, from coordinate 86,623 downwards.
TTTAAAGAGATAAAAGTAAAAAAGGCACAATTTGAGCATCATAATATCTAGAAATGGCCTTGAGTCTACAACATTGCACCTGAAGTGTGAAAGAAGTGAAAAGTTTAAGAACAAACATTTGTATTTCTTACAGTTCCCTTCTTATGTGAGAAAAATATCAAATATTGCAAATTGTTTTAACTGACCTTTGTGAAAGTTAAAGATGCCAGTGATGACTAATGGAGAAAACTATCAGCCTGTACCCTGGACCAGACTGATGTAAACTAATGGAGCAGTGTGTGAGGCCAGTACAGGAAACGCCTAATGAATCATGTCACAAGGACAGGGGACAGCTACTTTTAATGTCTCTGTGTAACACTTTCATGCCATGTGAAGAAGAGGCAAAAAACAATTCACAAATTCTAAATTTGTGAATTGTTTTGTGCTTCCTGAACTATTGCTAGGAATAATCATTGACTACCCCTGGTTCAGGTTGGTGGGTTGCCTCTGTTGATATCAAATGTGAAGAAGAGGGCGAGAGACAGCTACTTTTAGTGTTACAGTGTAATAGGTTTTTAGAAGTCACCATCTTAACCCATGCTAGGGTCTCCATAATAGCAGGCCTCTCCTGTACCCTGCTCACTTTGTTCCTGCTGAACCAAGACTCTGTTGCAGCGCCTCGTCCCATATAATAAAAGTGTACGGATAACATGTGACAAAGGCATTTTAGCACTGTGATGTGAACACAGCACTAAAATGCATTATATTATCATGTGAAGCATGGTACTTAGCAAAATGTTTGTAAATGCTTTGCAGATTTTGTTAAAAAAACTGTTTTAGTATGTGTCCAGTTTGGACTTTCCGTTAAACAGTGCCTGATAGCACAGTGTGGTGACACACCACATAGGTTCTTCAACCAATGTATTAAGACAATTCAAACCCCAATAGCTGAGCTTCCTTAGCCGAAGATCTAAGATACAGGGGTGTAGCTTTAGGGAGCTGTTATACCCCCCTTATAAATGTATCTTCTGGTAAATAGTTGGGTGAAGATGCTTTCAGTCGGGTATAGTGAGGTGTCTGTCGGATTTCACCAGGAATTTTTACATACACACAGACAAAAATGCACACACACACTCTCCCTCTCTCGTTTGAAAGTCTTCAAAAAGTATGCTTATTTTACAAAATAGTGGGTCATATGTACAATGAAGTGGCGGAGAAAGGCGTTCGCCTTTCTGGCTTAATGCCTCTCTCCGTCACTTCTGAAACGCAGGGCTGCACCATATTTACAAGAATGTGGTGCAGCCTTACATTTCCCCCTGCGATGGCGCTAAGTGTAGCAACTTAGCGCCAACGCAGGCACCCTTGCACCATAGTGCAGGGGAAAATTGTTAATGTGTAAGGAGGTGCCCCTTCCTGCACATACACAATCCTAAAATGCCATCCTGTCACTTTCATATGTGCTGCCTATTGCAGCACACATGAAGGTGACAAAATTGCAATTTTTTAAAGATTGTTTATGTACAGGAAGGGACACCTTCCTGTACATAAACAAACCATGCTAATTTGAATTTTCCATGTGTGCTGCACAAGGCAGCACACATGGAAAAAGCAAAAACGATGAGAAATAATGCATTTCTCCTTGTTTCGCCAACTTAAGACCAGGATTTATCTGGTCTTAATTTTATCGCTGCCTCCTATGTACGCTGTCCTTGTACATAGGGGGCAGCGTCAAAACGAATGGGTGTTGCGGTGGAACGCCCATTGCAAAACCCACAGCCCACCCCTTTTACGCTAACCATAGCGTGAAAGGGGGCCTTATGTACAAGGCAGTGTTAAGCCACGTTTAGTGGCTTAATGCTGCCTTGTACATAAGGCGTGGCCCCTATCACCACCACAACACAGATAAAAGTGGCATTTTGGTGGCGATAGGGGCTTGTACATATGTCCCAGTATGTTTTCTCTCATGTGTTACCCCTACCAATCCACATTCCTCAACCTTTCCACTTCCCCTTAAGCCCCTTTGTGCACCCTGCTCATTGTATTATGTAATATAACATTATATGCCAGGGTGATTGTTGGAAAATTTGAAGCCCCCCCCTCCCCCCAATCTTACTGGCCAAGCTACAGCCTTGCTAAGATAACTCTCTCATTTCCAGCAAAACGAGGAAGACAAAGCCCTTTTTTCCATAGCCTTCCCTTGGGTTCAACTGTTAACTATCAAGAAATCTGGTTGTAAATCTGATCAATGACAGAAATATTGATCTGCCAAAATAGCAGCCAAAATATCAATATATCATGAAGGATAGTATATATTTCTATGTGTGGATTTAGTAATCTTAACTCCACATCTGCTTACATGGAATATATGTAAATCGTCACGATACATATAGATGAAGTTAGCAATGGTACATCTCACCTTTCTCTCAGTAAACCTACCTTCACTATGTAGCCGTAGTTGATATTTTTGTAACTTTATTTTGGGCTGTCGATATTAATACTTGATGTTCTGGTAGGAAAACAGAAGACGTCCTGCCAAAGAACTTTCCATTTAGATTAGTGGATGATCTTGCACTGGCCTTTTTAGGTCGAGCAGACCTACCCTCAATGCGTGAGCATTGATGGTGTCTGCTTCAGACCTAATGTTACCCGTATTTAGGAATGTGGACAGCAATGTGCCACGCGCTTTTCCTTTCCAGTTTTCACCGCGGGAGCGCGCGTCTGAGCCGTGCTTGCGCAGAGTAACTCACAGCCCTTGCTCACACACAGACACAGGCAGCCCCCACCCCTCTGCATGCACGCACACACACACACACACAGGCGCGCACACGCAGGCACACACATACAGGCACACGGCACACAGCACACATACAGGCACACGGCACACAGCCCCCCCCTCCCTCCCTCCCTCCCCTCCCTTTAACTCACCGGAGTCTGACTCGGGCTCGCACCATCTGTTAAAGGAGCCCCGCAAAGCACTCGAGGTCCTCTGGCACTCTCCCAAAAAGCGGAGCTCTCCCCATAGGCATGGGGGCCCCGCAGTTTCCCCGCTGGTCTTCACCCGGGCCCCCTCCTGGGACCCGGGACTTCATGCGGCACTTCTCTTCTCCGGGCTCGCGCTCCGACCTGAAAACGAAACTGAAGAGTGGCGCGCATGCGCAGGCAGCCCCCGCCCTCCCACTACTCACTGGCCGGCGAAAAGCTGATGGTAGCGCAGGACTGGTTTTTATTTTATTATTTTCTGTTACCACATCTATTTGGAAAAGCATCAGTTTCAATGTCCCAAGATGAGATTGTGTTGTTTTGTAGTGTTATAAGGCGTCAGTGGCGTGGTCCCCTCTTTTGTGGCGAGTTTTGCTGTGCAGTGTGCTGTTTTGCTGTGTTGTACCATGTTATGTCCAGCACTCATGCATCAAAAAAAGTGCATTTATTTCACTGTGCAGCCAGACCCCCCCCCCTCCCCGCCTCCCTCCATCAACAGGGCTCTGGTCCCTGCTGTGGCCTGTAAGGAAGGGCCCGAGGCAGCGTGGCAGATGGGAGTACAGCCGTGCTCTTACAAGAGGAAAACGCTACACAAACAAACACTTTCGATTTTCAGGACAGTTTAGCACAGAAGAATCAATGACGCTCATTAAAGCGGAAGAAACGAAGAACCTTTTAGGCCCCGACCTATCCTTGGGACTGAAGCAAGGGCGTAGGAATCTCGGGGGAGGAAGCGTCAGCACTGGTTCATTTCGACTGACATTCACTGGAGTGACACATGCAGTTCCTTCCCAGCTATTAGTTTGTGCTCTAGAAATCCCAACTAGGCATTGGTGAAATTTCTGTTCTGCCCGCGCATAATTTCGGTCATTTTGTGATATGCTTTTGATGTGAAATTCCTGAAATTAGCCTGTTGATTCATATTGCGTAATTAAGTGCTCTTGGCAAACATTTATCGTGAGTGCCTGGGAACAACGGGAAAGAACAGAATGCAAGAAACTGCTGTTTGCAGTGCTTGTGTTTTTATATTTTAGCACGGAATACATCCACGCATATAGCAGTTCAGTATAGCACCGATTTTGCATTTACAATACAATACAATACAATTTATGAAGCACACGGCTGCCTCCCAAGAGACACATATGTATGCAAAATTTCAGAATTTTTTTTTTTTTTTTTTTCCAAGACCTTTAATGTATATTTCAAATTGACACAGCATAGAGCCTACAACCCCGAGGGCCGGCTGCGGTACATAAGGGCACATAGCGAGAGTCTCAGAACAACACAGCCATTCAGCCGACATCCCGGGGGCTCGGCGGCGCGTTAGCAAGGTGTGCACAAAACAGCCAGAGCTGCGTATCGGATAATCTATAGGTCAATGGTATTTTCATTGTAAACAAACATAACTAAGTAAAGCAGAAGAAACATCTATGTGAACAATTGCAGTCAGCATTCTTTGCCACAGAGCACGCATGGCATGACAGTAATCGTATCCACACTCACCGAGTGATGACCTGCCTGGTCATAGCCATATCCGCCGTCGGGGAAGTACATAATTCGCCCCTATATGCATTCCATCGACCCCACTTCTTATCCCGGACCCCTGGGCAACCCCTGGTTTTGTAAACTGATTTTTCCGACAGCATGCACACATCCATTGCAGCTACCCACCTAATCAGGAGCGGTTTAAGTGGCGAACCCCAATGCATAGCTATCTCGCGCTTTATGAGGAGGAAGCTCAGGTCCGCCCAGCGCTGTTCTATCACTGTGAGGTCTGTGGGGTCCCATATATTAAGAAGCGCGCATTTGGGAGTCAGAGGGACCGGTTTTCCTAGGGCATCAGTCATTTTCAGGACAGCTCGATGCCAGAGGTCGTGGACTACAGGGCATTCCCACAGGATATGATAGAAAGTGCCCGTTGAGCCACAGTGACGGAGGCAAAGGTCAGATGGGCGACGGCCGATTTTAGCTAGGAGGGGGCCTGACATGTAAGTCCTGTGTAGTATTCTTAACTGTATCAACCGATATCTATGATTGATGGCTGATTCACGCGGGGACATCAGTGCCGACTGCCACTCTGCATCTTCCAGATTGCCAACATCAGTCTGCCATTTATCCCGCAGGAGATGGAAAGAATTTGGCATGATGTTGCACAGTTTGCGGTATGTGTAAGAGATCGCTTTAGCTTGAAGGGGCTCGGACAGGAGTCTGTCCTCAAGGGGCGAGGACTGTGGGAGGGAGGCGAGATCTGGGATGTTGGTGAGGATGGCGTGTTTAATTTGAAGGTATCGGAAGGTCTCAGAGTTTGCCAGATTGTACGTGTTTTGAAGTTCTTTGAATGTTAGTAGCCTGCCTTTGTGGAGTAAGTCGCCAATAGTGGATATGCCTATTGTGTCCCATTTATCGAAGCCACTACAATGACAGAGGGTGCCCAGTCTGTACGAGGTCCAAAGTGGGGTGGACAATGTGAGGGTGTCGGCCCATCCGAGTCTCTTGTTTGCGCGGCGCCATATTGATAGTGTGTGGAACATTGGGCCAATATAACGAGTACAGGAGTGTTTGCCGTAGAGAGATGCGAGGTATCCGCCACAGCTCGTCTGGTATTTCTCCAAATGGAAGGCAGGGTTTGTGGGCGTGCCGTAGGTCCACGAATTGGTGGCGACCAGTTGGGTTGCCCAATAATAGAGACGGATATTCGGGAGGGCGATGCCCCCGTCATACCATCCCTGCGTGAGAGAGATGAGGGCAATGCGGGGGGAGCCGCCATCCCATAGAAGGAGGCGGAGGTCTCCTTCGATTAAGTTAAAGTAGGAGTCTGATATGGGGAACGGACAGTTTTGTAGGGCATAGAGGAACCGGGGGAGTGCAAGCATTTTAAACAGGGCAGCTCTGCCAGGTAGAGAAAGGGGGAGCGATCTCCAGTGTGAGACGTCTGTATGGAGTTTCTGCAGTGGGCCTTGGAGGTTACGAACATGGAACAGGTGGGGGTCCGGGGTAACAAAAATCCCCAAATACTTAAAGCCGTCAAGGGCAATTTCGATTGAGTAGCCTCGCGGGAGAGGTGGAGGTGGGCCATGAAGAACATATAGCACTGATTTCGACCAATTAATGGAGAAGCCCGAGTATTTGCCAAAGTTGGTTATCACGTGTAGCAGGCTGTTATGGGAGGATTTGGGGGAGGAAAGATACACTAGGATGTCGTCTGCGTACAGTGAAATCTTATCGACTATGTCAGCATTCCATCGGAGGCCACAAATGGAATTATCGGTTCTAATCCAGTGGGCCAGGGGCTCCAGAGTGAGGGTGAATAACAGGGGGACAGCGGACACCCCTGTCTTGTACCTCTATGAAGGGGAAAACGCCTGGACATATGTCCGTTAACATAGACCTGTCCCCAGAGATCGGTGTAGAGTAACCGAACCCACCGTATGAATCTGGGGCCAAAGCCGAAACGAAGGAGAACTTCGAAGAGGTAGGACCATTCGATAGAATCGAAGGCAAGTGTTGCGTCGAGGGAAAGGATAGCTGCGTCTTCACGGAGGTACGGCATCCTGCTCATGACATTATGGACACGGCGGAGATTGAGCGCAGTGTTGCGACCCGGCAGGAAGCCCGACTGGTCTTCGTGTATCAAGGCGGGGAGAACCGTCATGAGTCTAGTGGCAAGGAGCTTGGCAAGGACTTTTACTTCAGCGTTAATGAGCGAGATAGGTCGATAAGAGCTGCAGTCTGCAGCTGGTTTATTGGGCTTGCGGATAACCACGATCGAAGCCAATCGTTGGTCTAGTGGCAAGCGGCCTACTTCGCAGCTGTCCTCGAACATAGCTTTAAGATGTGGAAGGATCTCACCTGCCATACCTTTCAGGAACTCGACAGGGACACCATTGGGGCCCATTGCCTTGTCGGATTGAATAGAGAATAAGGCGTTACGAACTTCCTCCGTTGTAAGGTCGGCCTCGAGCTCCTGCATCTCGGTCTCAGAAAGAGCGGGGAGCCCCAGTTCGGCTAAGAGTAATTTGGATTCATCCGCGTTATAGTGGGCTCTGGCGGTATAGACCCCTTCGAAGTGGGTGGCAAAGGCCTCCGCTATATCGCCCGGGTCCGTGACAGTAGATTGGTCTGGGAGGGTCAATTCTGGGATCCAACGGGAACCCTGCTCTCGTTTCTCGAGCCATGCAAGCATCTTACCTGCTCTGTCTCCCAGCTCGTAAACACGGTGGCGGGTTTTCAGGAGTTTGGCTTGTGCCTTTTCGAGAGCTAGTGCCCTGTATTCCATTTGTTTCGCTTGCAGGCGGGCCGATAGCTCATCTGTGGGGCGTGTGTTATGTAGGGATTCGAGGTTAGACAGGTCTGTTTCGATTTGTAACAGTTGTTCACTCTGTTTGCGGCGATAACCGTTCTTGAGGGCTAGCGCTGTACCCTTAATCACTGCTTTGTACGCTTCCCATATCGTTGTGGCCGAGGGCACTGACCCCACATTGTCGGTGAAGTAGTATTCAGTGTGTTCAAGCAAGCTATCGTGTATGTCAGGAATTTTTAAAAGCCAGGGCGCGATTACGATGGGACCGCGTGCCTGCTGACGGTGGTGTGTGAATTGCACCGTGAGGGGGGGAGTGGTCGGAGATCCCTCTGGGGAGCCCCTCCGGGTGGCGGAAGAACTGAAGATCGGCTGCGGGTGAGAATAAATAGTCTATACGAGAGCTGCTATTGTGAGCGTTGGAATAGTGTGTATAGTAGGACGTGCGAGGATGGGACAGGCGCCAGAGGTCCTCGAGCCCCATTCTGTGAGCAAAGGTAGACAAGTCTGAACTGGATTTGTGTGAGGGACGGTGGGGGTGTCTGTCGTCTGCATCGTTCATTGTCATATTGAAGTCACCCCGATAAGCAGAGGACCCTGTGGAAGATCGAGCATTAGGTGTTGTAGGGTCTGGAGCGCGGCCGTACCTAAGGCTGGAGGGATGTAGACTGAAATAACATTTAATGGCTTGCCTTCCCAGGTGGCCTCCACTACAGCATATCGACCTAGGGGAACAGCTTGTGTTTTCGTGCATGCGAGGGCCACACTCCTACGTACCAGAATACCGGTGCCCCTAGATCCGGAAGTGAAACCGGCATGCACAAGTAATCTATAACCTCCCCGGTTCAACGCCTGGCATGCATTACCCATGAGGTGCGTCTCTTGAAGGAGAACTAGGTCCGGAGAGCGGCGTTTAAGGTATTGCATAACCACCCCCCTTTTAACCTTATTGCCAAGACCATTAACGTTCCACGTCATTATGGTCAGGGACGTTGTTGAAGGGGGCGTCATGGTGGTCTAAATAAGTGAGATTGTGCACGGATTAATGATGTGTGGTGCGTAGGACATTGACCATAAACAGAGGTTCTGGGGGAGTAGGGCACTGTAGAGTATGTATGGGGCCCAATAGGGCCAAAGCCTGAGCTATAGGCATACCGCAATGATGTAAGACGGCATATAGGTGGGTCTAACGGCAAGAATTCGCTAGAAGTAGCATGTGAGGTCACGGCACGCTGCGTGTCGCGCTCCACGATCCAGAATCTGCTGCAATGAATAAACAAGAACAAGAACAGAGACCATAGAAGTCTCGACTGCAATTCCCCAACATTACCCGCCCCTCCCAAACCCTCCCATCTCACTGTTCCCTTCCCAACAACCCCCCACCCTGCGTCCCTGCCCGCGGACTTAGAACTATCCACTCCCCAACTAGGCAGAGTGCCTGTCGCCCCCCCGAACATTAAAGAGGAGTGTGGAGAGCCGAGGGTGCCCTCATTGGCCAGTAGTAGGATGAAGATATCTAGTGCAGTAAAACAACTAATAGCATCAAAAGCTTTCACATGGTAGGAGTTAATGATGTGATGTAGTCGGAAGCAGAACCCGTGCCCGGGGTCACACTGTGAGTAGTGCGAGCGGGGGGACCATATCAAAGAGCATCGCCCAGCCTAACTTATAACCTTCGATAGTCCACCTGATAAGGGGAAGCAGTGTCAATAGCTAGTTCCGGTGACTACAGGCTGATCAACTATTACTCCACACGGACGGTGGAGCGATACCGGGGGTTGAGTACCTTCCCCCATTGTGAGCAGCGAGAGAGTGCCACCCCTCCCCAGCAGGATGAGTTCAGCAGTGATATGGAAAGGTCGAGTAACAACGGGTATGGTGACCCACACTGGAAGAAAAATTGTAAAGGATACATAGGACTCAGCACGTGGACGAGGTAGGAGGTGGACTGTGCTTCAAGCCAGTGAGTTCCTGAGGAGGATGGGCCGATATAAATCCACTGTCTGATAGCAAAGTCGGACTGTCACTGCGGAGAGCGTACCAACGTGTTGAGGAGCGGCCAAACCGTTCAATCCAACTTAGGTCGTCCGGCGTTATTCTTCCTGCACAGTGTCTGTGAATAGGTCTTGACTTTCCGGCGGTACCACCTCGTTGGAGCGATCTGAGGACGTCCTGCGCCGGTTATGGGTGGAGTTCACCTGTCGCCACCCCTCGAGCCAGTCCCAAACATCAGCAGGAGATTCAAAAAACCAAGTCTTACCCTCCGCCTCAACGCGTAGTTTCGCGGGGAATAACATAGAGTACTTGATGGATTGCGCCCGGAGTGCCTTCTTCACCTCTAGGAAGCTGCGTCGACGGGCCTGCACTTTCACAGTGAAGTCCGGGAAGATCATAATTTGTGCATTGTCTATTCGCAATGGTGGACCTGCACGCGCCGTTTGGAGGATGACATCACGGTCGCGGAAGTTGAAGACTCGGGCCACGATGGGGCGAGGGGAAGCGCCCGTTTTTGGGCGGCCCCCTGGAACTCTGTGGGCCCGTTCTATGGAGAAGTAGTTGGAAAGGTTCTTTGGTTGAAGATGTTGGAGGACCAATTCCTCCACAAAGAGGTCAGCGGCCGGCTCCTCGAGTCGCTCGGGAACACCAAGGATGCGGAGGTTATTGCGCCGGGCGCGTACTTCGTAGTCATCCAGGAGCACCTCCATCTGGTGTTGCTGCTTCTGTAGTTGGGTCACTTGCTGCTGCAGTGTGGAGGTGTCATCAACGAGAGCCAGAGTCTTAACCTCGATGTCCTTCACCCTGGAGTCCATTTTTTACTGTGTTATCTGGGGAAAAAAGCTGGTTTGGTATCTGGAATAGATATCATACTTACTAATGATATCCATTCTATTTCCTTTATTTACCTTACAAACCAGTTTGGTGCATAATTTATGTACACTTAATTCAATAATACATATAAACTTGCTAAGGCTAATATATAGCTGTTTCTATGTCATATTCTCACTCTCATTTTAATGTTTTTGTTTACCACCTTTATATAAATTTATACAAAACAAGTGTGCATTTGTTGATAAATGTTAAAATCTTCAATAAAAAACTTAAACATGTAATAAAAAGTAACACAAAACTCATAATGCCACCAAGAAGTGGCAGGAAAAATGCAGACAGGAAGGCTTTTCAAACCAAAGCTTTTGTGGCATGGAAATTGCTCCCAAATAATATGAGTCACTCTGGTTAATATATTCCATTATGCAATTTATAGAAATTTCGTGTCATTTAAGGTCCTGGATTTATTCTAAATGCTTTAATGTTTTTTTATGTTTTGTTTTTTACTGCTACATAAATGCTGTGGTTTGTTTATAACTGTAAGGTCCAGTGAAGAGGGCTGGCAGACCTGAAGACTGATAGCTTTTGCACAATGCTGATATACTGTGGTGATTTGACTGGGGACAGCTTTTGCTGACAGCAAAGATTATGTTCAGGTACAGTAGCTCTGCTGATCTTTAGTGAAGGCTCATCAGCCCTTCTTTCATACATAACGCAATCTGCTTCAATTCTGAGGCTATTGCACTGAAAAGTGAGTCATGGGCAGTTGATCAGTGCGGAATTTCAAGGAAACAGCATTTACAACACTGTAACTTTACAACGCGGTTGTTACAACGACCGCATTGTTACCATGCATGCCAACACATCGCAAGTCATGTCAACGACTTGCTGTAGGGGGCGTGCAACACCAGGGAATGTGTTGAATTCTAAATCCAACACTTTCCCTGCTGTTGCATAAACTGGAGTAGGAATAGTAATTAATACTATTCCTAAGTCCAGCGCGCCCCTTACAGTAAGTCGTTGATATGACTTGTGATGTAATGGCACGCGTGGTAACAACGCGGTCGTTGTAACAACCGCGTGCGTTGCAACGTCACATATTCGGAATTTCCTTCACACATCAAGTTTGTTAATACTAGAATTTAACATCCAACTACTTATGACCTGTGGTCGTTAAGCCATGCTGAATGAATCCTCAAACACTAAGGTACTTAACAACTGTACCTTTTATGATGTGATATTGAATAAATTAACCTTGGTTGAAGGTCCTGTTGACAGGGTTGTTAGAATATTGGGTAAAAAATATATGGTCCTGCAAATATATTGTTGCCAGAATATCGACTACAATTGTGTTGTGAAGGTAAGCTTGCATACATACCTATACACTTAATATTGTAATCTCCACATGAACAAATATTACAGATATATATTGTCAAATTTCATATATGTGGAAGTAAGAATATTACATTGATATATATTACCGTTGAAACTTACCTTCACACTATTATGAAAGTCGATATTTTGGGTAAGATATTTTTGGAGGAGGATATTTAAAACCTCAAGGAATACCAATCCAATGAAAAAGAGCCTCACCATGGCTACTGTTATTGCAAGTAACTAAAAGAGGCACAATTGATAGACGGAATACAGAACAAATCAAAACATTCACCTCCAGTCAAGAGATCTGGGTTAAATCCATCATTCTTTTGCTCACCATGCCACCCCAGTTTAGACCTGGCAACATGCAAATCAGTCTTGACCCTGTGCATCATGGGAACACTCCAGCCCGAACTGCCAAGCCAGGTGCTCCCTGGACCGGAAACAAGCATCCTAGGACTGGTTTCGGGGTTTCACCCCTCTTCAGCCAGGATAGCTTGAATCCAGTGGCAAAGTGAACTAGGCTGTGGAGCTCCAATGTCCTCATCCAGTGCTTTAATCATACGAGTTGGACCCAGGAGCTCCTGTGACGCCTCTCTCGTTGTTCCTCCTGTGCCAAGCGGCTAAAGCCGCACACTAGTTGAAACCCGTAGTGTCTAGGGCCACACTACCAGTCAACAGGACGAGGAAACCTTTCTCCGTTTTAAAGCTGCTTGCTATTTTCTCCCTCTACCCACCAGCCACCGGCATGCATAACCAACATCGAAGGAGGTCACCATCAGTGCCAGATCTCCACCGATCAAAGAGGTTTCAACCCTGATTATTGCTTTATTTTATCATTCAAACAGCTGACTGTGGGCCCATTTCCTTCCTTACATTAGGGCCCATGACAGATTGGCTGTGCTTCTGCTCTGCTGTATATTAGCACAGGAATGTGTGTTCAGAAGCAATAGGTGATCATGTGAGTACATTGATCATTTCAATCATGATGCCTTATGGGATCCCAACAGTGATGAAATAGTGTGGCAATTAGGAACCTTCTGGAGCAGGTTCAAAACATTTGATAATCGCAGATTATCCTGGTCTGTGTGATACCAAAACTGGATCTCTTCAGCATCTGAAGCGAACCCCGAAAGACAACATAACATAGCGTAGGTCAATGAATGATGCTTGTATCCCACTGCAGAGTGAAGATGCACCGACAAGTGTTCAGTGCTAACAACAATTTGTATACTGCTTCGGAATCAAACAAGATCCCCTGGTTATCTATTCATTGGCTTGTCTCAGTTATCATGAAGCCGCTGTCCATCATTTGCAGAGGACCCCAATGTACTTCATTCTAAGGCCCCTCTTTAGGTCCTTGTTCTTTCTTATTCATGGTAAATACCTTTAAATGCAAACACAAAATAGGCGAACGCCTCAAACACAATGGTAAACATATTATACAATGACAAAACAACTTGCACAACTCTGAGACTCTTTCATGACATAGGAAGCCATCAGCGCAAACATATATTTGCAGTGAGTGCTAATGCCAGAGTCAAAAACATACGAAAGTTGCTATTGGGAACTCTAGGCCGGGATGCGTGCTCCTCTGAGTCATAAAGGGGACCTTTACTGTCCAAACTCTATCTATCTATCTATCTATCTATCTATCTATCTATCTATCTATCTATCTATCTATCTATCTATCTATCTATCTATCTATCTATCTATCTGTATGTCTGTCTGTCTGTCTGTCTGTCTGTCTGTCTGTCTGTCTGTCTGTCTGTCTGTCTGTCTATCTGTCTAAATTGAGAGTGGGGCAATGCGGTCAGGAGGGGTACACCATAGCCATTCACCTTTACTGAGCATGATACCTGTCAGCTCCCTGGCTATTGGAGACCGACAATGGCAAAAGCAATAAATTCCAGTAGCAGGTCAGGCCTTTTTACCTCTCCACCGCCAGGAGAAGACACTTCCTATCAACGCCTCAGTATTTAAACAAGCATTTGCAATGCAATCTGTCTCACCTTTGGGACCTTATATGTATTTAGCTATGCAGCACATCAGCCTGGGTGCTGAATCATCTACTATTCTATAACATGGAGGGAAAGTAAGCTTCAAACGGCGTGACACACCAGATATGGAAACACATGGAGAGAAATATTGCCTTTCAGTGGGAAATGGTATAGTCCAAAGCTCCATTTTTAATATAAAATCAGGGTCTTCGGTGGTCATATCACTGAAAATACAAGATTTCAAAAAAAATATTATTGTCTACGGGTGCTCGTGGAAGACAATTTCTATGGACTGGAATTAAGAGAATGCTAAAGTGATTCTGGTATTTTACTGACCTCTGCTGGTCATTTTCTATCAAGACAGTTAACTAGAGGCAGTTGAACAGAGGAAAAGTCCCTAAGCGGAAGCAGACAAGTCCTAGGGCTGATCTCCAGAGCCCACAAAGTACATGCACATATAAGTATATATTAAGTATATACTAAATTATATAAAAGAGGTCTCGAATGCTTGACCTAAAAAGCAGTCCCCTGCAACTGGGTCATTTATTCCATCCACTTTGGACAGGGATGAAATGTGTTTAGGTAGGACTTCTGTGTGTAGAAGTTGCACTTAGAGTCTGTATGACACATGGCTGTGCCCACACAGGAATCTAACTTGGTTTTCCTTGATTTCATTGGTACGAATTTTGGCAAATGGAGGGCATTCAAGACAGCAGCATGAATTACTGGCCATTCTAGATATCCTCTGAAGTGGGTCAAACTTTAGCTTATGAAAGAAAGGAGACAGGGCATACCTTAGAAGCCTAGGGAAATTCACCTGCCCTTTCCTATGTTATGTTATGTTAAAAACATTTGTAGAGCGCACTTACACCTGGCGGTTTCATGGCGCTGTGACCGGGAGGCAGCAGTAGTATAATGACAGAAGCTTACTCATATGCCTGTGAGAACAGAAGGGTCTTAAGGAGTGTTCTGAATTGGGTATAGGAAGTTACTGATCTGAGTTCCGTGGGGAAGGAATTCCAGAATTGAGGGGCCAGGAGAGAAAATCTAAGACCACTGTGTTTTTTCCGTTTAAAAGTGGGGATGGTGAGAAGGTTCAGGTGGGAGGATCGAAGTTCACGAGTGGGGACATAGAGATGGATCATGGAAGAGATGAATGCAGGGCCGTGACCGGCTAGGGCTTTGAAGATGGTACAGCCCTGTTTAAATGCATGGCGTTTAGCCACTGGGAGCCAGTGAAGGCTCTTCATCAAGGGACGGACGTGTTGGTGTCTGGGTTGATGGAAGATGAGCCTAGCTGCTTGGTTTTGAACCAATTGCAGATGGTGGAGCTGATAGGCCGGGATGCCAACATAGAGTGAGTTGGCATAGTCAATGCGAGAAATGACCAGGGCTGGAAGAACAATGGTCAGGGCCTCGGTGGTTAAGAATCTGCAGATCTTCTGTATTCTTCGTACGTGGAAAAAGCAGGATGATACCACCGCGCCAATGAGATTTCATAGACAGATCGTTGCTTATTATGACCCCTAAGCTTTTTACGGAGTATGCTGGATGAGGAGGGCTGCCTAGGAGAGGGGGCCAGAAGTTAGAGTTCCAAGGGTTGGAGGTACCTCCGGTCAGAATCAGCTCAGTCTTTCCAGGGTTGAGTTTTAGTTGATTGGCATACATCAAGTCGCTGATGAGGCTCATGGTGGTTTGAAAGTTGGAGACTGAGATGTTAGAGGAATCTATTTTAAACACCAACTGGTCATCGGGTTAGTTAACCTATCCCATTGTTCACTGCAAGGACCTCCACATACAGATGTCTCTACAAGAATCTTGTCAAACCCACCAGGGGAGACTGAGAAATTCCTTTATGTTCCGGTGTTAGGTTATTTGCTGCCCCATCCCCTTGCCGAATTTGTGGCCAAAACATATGGAGGTTCACCAGCCTGCCGGGAGACACTGGCTTGGAGCCAGCTTTAAAAGAAGCAGCTGATTGGTTGCTTAGGAGGGTCTTTGGAGGTGCCCTTGCATGATGAAGATGCTGCTTAGAAGACGGGGAAGCAAAGGAGTTGAGAAAGCGATCAAGTGCGATGACCAATGATCAACCACAACCTTTGCAGAAACCCATGGCCATCACTCATGACAATGGATGCCTTCCGGGTGCCGGAGTATCCCAGAGGCTTATACCGTGGAGTGGAAGTACACATGATTGAGAGGTCTTTGTGACCAAAAGCTTGAGCATCCAGTGGTCACATCTCACTAACCTGTACCTAAGAGATAAAGATTCCCTGCCACCACTAAGGACATCGCCCGCTGCAGAATTTCACCAACTTGCTTGGTAGGGACTTGAGCTTGGGCCAGGCCAAGATACAGCAAAGCAAAAACCCACTGGATCCGAAGAAGTGCGACCAAAGTGCAGCTGCTCCTTCACCAAAGGTGGCGCTACAAAATGCAGCTGACCATTCGCATGCAGACACAAAGACCACAAGAACTTCAACTGGGCAGGAGCAGACTATGTATTATCAATGGGAACTAGCCTCAAAAGGTATAGGGATAGTGGGATGTATGTCATGACAACGCAGGCTTTACCCCATGCTGCCATTACGAAGCATCCTTTACAACGCAAGTCATTACAATGACTTGCGCTGTAGGTGCTGGATTGTGGAATAGTTTAATTTTCTATTCCAACTCCAGCCCACATTACAGTAGGGAAGGTGTTGGAATAGAAAATTAAACTATTCCTTTACCAACAGCGACCTCCAGCGCAAGTCGTTCTAACGACTTGCGTTGTAATAGCATTGTCGTAATGGCAGCGCGGGGTAAAGCCCGCATTGTCATGGCTGCTTACCGGGATAGTGTGATAGGAGCAGACTATCCCAGCTTCGCAGGGCATCAACGGAGCACACCACCTCAAAGAGAATTGTCCGGCCAATGGCTACCGCAGACAGACGCCTGACCTGCCCCACACAAACTATGCTAAAGGGTAGGTAAGGTGCTCCTGAAAGGTCCAAAAACCTTCCTTGTTGAACTTGAAACCACTCAGTCCCTGAGTAATGGGGTCAGCCAGATCAGGAGAAGAGAGGCACACCAGAGAATGTTTCCCCCAGGAGTTCTCCCCACAAGGGTGCACAGCCCATTTTCCACATTTACCAACTCAACTCTGCAGCTGCTCTCCAAACTGCAGAGTGTACCCTATGGTGATGGTTTCACATGTAAAGTACTTTTGTTTATAGGGAAAAGGCACTGGTTGAACACTGATTTACTGATTAGTGTTGGCCGATTTATTGAGTTTTGAATCTCCAACCCACACCACCTCCCTGAGTAAGCCTTGGATTGCTCTCCTGCACTGACAAGTGCTGAAGGGTTGTACTTTGTACACAGGTTTAGGCTGAATAGTAAGGGTAACCCAGGAGGGAACACCAGTGGGAAAGGACCCTGGTGGTCACAATCTGAGCCCAGTAACTCATAATTGCCCTATATTTATAATTATTATTTTTTTTTTTAACAAACAGGAACTCTTTATTGAAAATGCTACGTAAAATACCATACTGCATCCTTCGCTGGTGTAACGAAGTGGGAGAAAAATGGACAACAGAAGTTGTGGATTTTGTAAATCCACATTTTGCTTTGTTATAAGAATCACATTATGTATGCAGAAGTGAGAGATATGTGAAGCTTCTCTCTGCAACACAGAACTAACAATGGGCCCTGATTGCCTTTAAAATGTTCAGACTTGTTATCTGGCCTCCAATTGATATGACAACATATCTGTGTTATTCTGATTTCATCCAATGATTTTTTTGACATTTATATTACATGAGAAACTATTCTACAAAGCTTTACCATAACCCTTAAAAAAAAGAATAATACCTATTTATTGAAAGGTAAATAACACTTGAACATTCGAATTGCAGTCACAGTCCCTTGTTAGCTGCACCTTGCAGGGTCAAAGTCTGTGACTCCTACAAACAGAATGTGTTTGTTAACATACCAAAACGTGTTCTTCTAAAACCCTACCTTCTTAACTACCAAATTACCAAACACTAGAATGCATATTTTCACTTAATGATTTAAACCTTTCCATTTACAAAATACACTTGTACAATGACATCAAGATAATGTGTATTAGTAAAACACACGTTCGCCCAAGGGTATCTTGGCGTTTATTGATATCCAACTTAATGATACTCATTTTATCGACCTCAGAAGGATGAAAGGCTGAGTGACCCTGCCGGAATTTGAACCTGTGACTATGAGGTCGAACACAGGCACCTACAGTGGGTGCATTAGTCCACTGAGCCACCAGACCCGGCTGTGGGTCACTACCACTGTTGAGTGTGTGAATGGGACCTGGCTTAAAATCAGTGAACCCTCGAGTGGCTCACCCTCGAACAATGGTCATGAATGTACATTACTATCGGCGGGTTTGCATATGCAGGGTGTTTTTTATTTGTGGAGTTGTGAGCGAAGGAATTTAACAAGGCCTATAGCTGGTATAGGACCTGTTGTAAAAGTGATTATAACCTGGAGTCAACCTGGCAGGGGAGGTACTGGCAGAGTAAGGGCACCATTGGTCCCAATGCCAGCAAGGACTATAGGATCCCATGACTTTACAGATAAAACTGGGTAGAAGATGGCTTCGTAGACCCCCTGGCCCCGGTGCCACTGCACCTGCTGCTCTATGGATAGCTTCACCCAATGAAGCTGGAACTAGGGGTGCAGTAGGTGAGGCGGTACACACAGCTAATCTACAAAGGTTTCGGAGGGGAAGGAGCAGCAAGGTGAAGTTCCTTTTCTTTCTGCACTTGTTGGATGGCCAAAGTTTGAATGGAATTAAGCAGGGAACAGCTGCCTGATACCAATTATATTTACATTTCTTAGCACGCGGATCTATATTTACATTCGTCTTCCAGCGAATTAAATGCATTTTCTTATAATTGGCACATTCTATTGTCATATCCGTTACCAAGCAGCTTATATTTCAATTGAAAGAATTAATATTTTTTCGTTGTTGTTATTTAACTTCGGTATACTTTATACTGGGCCTTCAGTAGGGTAGCAGCAGGGCTTTAGAATTATTGATTACATTTGGTGGTGATTTAGTAACAGTAACTAGAGTGAAACCGATATAGGGGCCAAAGGGGGGGTTTAAGATGGGTGCAGCTTCAAACAATGCCAACCCTCACAGATGTAAAGTTAATGTGCTGGCTAGCTCCCTTCTGTTTACAAATGTTTAAATTAAATTACCACTGATGGACGCACAAATCAGGCATACTGTCTTTTAACAACTAAGGGCCTTATTTACAAACTCCTTGCGCCGCCAGCACGTCACTTTTTCCCATATTAAAAGTGACGCACCGGCGGCTTGTAAATATGTAAAAGTCCAGTATTTGTAAAGCGCGAACAATTACCCGAAGGTGTCAAGGCGCTTGGGGCTGTCGGGAAGATTTAGCGAGCCATTGCCCAGAGTCACACGGTGCTGGGTAGACCCCTACCGCCGGAGCCGTGGATTGAACCGTGATCCCCAGCGTCCAGCGTCAGTCGCCCTGGCCACTGCGCCACACCTCTTCCACCACTCAATAAGCCCATAAGAGTGGTGACTGGAGCAGATTCTTTAAGAAGGGTCTAAAAACAAGTTAGGGGACACTAAAATATATTGTGTGATAAGCTCAATTCTAAATCTACTTCTCTACATTACCAAACCATATTGTGCCCCATTTAAACCATCTTTTTCTCTCAATCTTTAAGACATGCATATTTTTTAAAGAATGTTTCGCAAGAAATGACCCACGCTGTGGAAGTGAGAGGGCTGGTTCATTCACTACACTCAGTAATTCAGGAAACAGGTATTTTTCAAAATTGTGATGATTCTTATGAGTGAGTGAACAGTGGTTTCTTCCAGGTAGGGTCCCTTCTGAGTCGTGGGAGTGATACACAGATGGTAAAACCTATACTTTAATAAGCAGCGGCTCTGTATATTACATGGCATACATCGCCATCTAGTGTTAGAAGTGAAAACTGAAAGGAAGAGGAAATTTGCTGTGTATGAATTGTCTTTTCAGATGGGAAGATATACAGGGGCATATTTAAAAGTCGCTGGCGCCACCGGTGCGTCACTTCTTGTAATGCACTGGGGGCCTTATTTATGAAAGCCTTGCGCCACCGGTGCGTCACTTTTTGCCATGTTAAAAGTGACGCACCGGCGGCGCAAGGCCTTCATAAATAAGGCCCCGGGGGCCCAGTGTGGTGCTCCATATTTACAAGGGCATGTAAAGCCACCCTGCGTGGCTTTTCGTGACCTTGTAAGTACGGCCCTTTTCACGCAGCACTTTGCGTGAAAGGGGTGTTCCATGGGTGTTGCTGTGGGTGTTACCACTCTACACCCATGGATTCTTCCGCATTCCCAGATTACCAACATTTCGTAAATCTGGGAATGCGTCAGCAACACACCCTAGTATTCCACGCAAAGAAAAGCCATGCAAATTTAGCTGCAATAGCTTTGTTTGGCATCCTAGTGATGCCTGCACTGTATGCTATAATATTTTCATTTGTGATACATTTAATGCACATGACTATTATGCATATTAAGGCACTGTACGTGTGGAGCATGCATCTGTATATGCGGTAGAATGCAAACCAAGCCAATAGGCAGCTGTGTGCTGTACAGTGTCAAAGGCAAAGAAACAGCCGACAATTAATTGAGTAGTTGCTGCATTCTGCAAGCAGGAGTGACTTGTTACTGCATCGGGATGCGGGAGTGAACTGTTACTGCATCTGGATGCAGGAGTGACCTGGTACTGCATCGGGCTGCAGGAGTGACCTGTTACTGCATCAGGATGCAGGACTGACTTGTTACTGCATCGGGATGCAGGAGTGACCTGTTACTGCATCGGGATGCAGGAGTGAACTGTTACTGCATCGGGATGCAGGAGTGAACTGTTATTGCATCGGGATGCAGGAGTGACCTGTTACTGCATCGGGATGCAGGAGTGAACTGTTACTGCATCGGGATGCAGGAGTGACCTGTTACTGCATCGGGATGCAGGAGTGAACTGTTACTGCATCGGGCTGCAGGAGTGACCTGTTACTGCATCGGGATGCAGGACTGACTTGTTACTGCATCGGGATGCAGGAGTGACCTGTTACTGCATCGGGATGCAGGAGTGAACTGTTACTGCATCGAGATGCAGGAGTGAACTGTTACTGCATCGGGATGCAGGACTGACTTGTTACTGCATCGGGATGCAGTAGTGACCTGTTACTGCATCGGGATGCAGGAGTGAACTGTTACTGCATCGGGATGCAGGAGTGACCTGTTACTGCATCGGGATGCAGGAGTGAACTGTTACTGCATCGGGATGCAGGAGTGAACTGTTACTGCATCGGGATGCGGGAGTGAACTGTTACTGCATCTGGATGCAGGAGTGACCTGGTACTGCATCGGGCTGCAGGAGTGACCTGTTACTGCATCAGGATGCAGGACTGACTTGTTACTGTATCGGGATGCAGGAGTGACCTGTTACTGCATCGGGATGCAGGAGTGACCTGTTACTGCATCAGGATGCAGGACTGACTTGTTACTGCATCGGGATGCAGGAGTGACCTGTTACTGCATCGGGATGCAGGAGTGAACTGTTACTGCATCGGGATGCAGGAGTGAACTGTTATTGCATCGGGATGCAAGAGTGACCTGTTACTGCATCGGGATGCAGGAGTGAACTGTTACTGCATCGGGATGCAGGAGTGACCTGTTACTGCATCGGGATGCAGGAGTGAACTGTTACTGCATCGGGCTGCAGGAGTGACCTGTTACTGCATTGGGATGCAGGACTGACTTGTTACTGCATCGGGATGCAGGAGTGACCTGTTACTGCATCGGGATGCAGGAGTGAACTGTTACTGCATCGGGATGCAGGAGTGAACTGTTACTGCATCGGGATGCAGGACTGACTTGTTACTGCATCGGGATGCAGGAATGACCTGTTACTGCATCGGGATGCAGGAGTGACCTGTTACTGCATCGGGATGCAGGAGTGAACTGTTACTGCATCGGGATGCAGGAGTGACCTGTTACTGCATCGGGATGCAGGAGTGAACTGTTACTGCATCGGCTTGCAGGAGTGACCTGTTACTGCATCGGGATGCAGGAGTGACCTGTTACTGCATCGGGATGCAGGAGTGACCTGTTACTGCATCGGGATGCAGGAGTGAACTGTTACTGCATCGAGATGCAGGAGTGACCTGTTACTGCATCGGGATGCAGGAGTGAACTGTTACTGCATCGGGATGCAGGAGTGACCTGTTACTGCATCGGGATGCAGGAGTGAACTGTTACTGCATCGGGATGCAGGAGTGACCTGTTACTGCATCGGGATGCAGGAGTGAACTGTTACTGCATCGGGATGCAGGAGTGACCTGTTACTGCATCGGGATGCAGGAGTGAACTGTTACTGCATCGAGATGCAGGAGTGACCTGTTACTGCATCGGGATGCAGGAGTGAACTGTTACTGCATCGGATTGCAGGAGTGACCTGTTACTGCATCGGGATGCAGGAGTGAACTGTTACTGCATCGGGATGCAGGAGTGACCTGTTACTGCATCGGGATGCAGAAGCGACCTGTTACTGCATCGGGATACAGGAGTGAACTGTTACTGCATCGGACTGCAGGAGTGACCTGTAACTGCATCGGGCTGCAGGAGTGACCTGTTACGGCATCGGGATGCAGGAGTGACTTGTTACTGCATCGGGATGCAGGAGTGACCTGTTACTGCATCGGGCTGCAGGAGTGACCTGTTACTGCATCGGGATGCAGGACTGACTTGTTACTGCATCGGGATGCAGGAGTGACCTGTTACTGCATCGGGATGCAGGAGTGAACTGTTACTGCATCGGGATGCAGGAGTGAACTGTTACTGCATCGGGATGCAGGACTGACTTGTTACTGCATCGGGATGCAGGAGTGACCTGTTACTGCATCGGGATGCAGGAGTGAACTGTTACTGCATCTGGATGCAGGAGTGACCTGTTACTGCATCGGGATGCAGGAGTGAACTGTTACTGCATCGGATGCAGGAGTGAACTGTTACTGCAACGAGATGCAGGAGTGACCTGTTACTGCATCAGGTTGCAGGAGTGAACTGTTACTGCATCATGATGCAGGAGTGACCTGTTACTGCATCGGGATGCAGGAGTGAACTGTTACTGAATCGGATTGCAGGAGTGACCTGTTACTGCATCGGGATGCAGGAGTGAACTGTTACTGCATCGGGATGCAGGAGTGACCTGTTACTGCATCGGGATGCAGGAGTGACCTGTTACTGCATCGGGATGCAGGAGTGAACTGTTACTGCATTGGGATGCAGGAGTGAACTGTTACTGCATCGGGATGCAGGAGTGAACTGTTACTGCATCGGAATGCACTGCTCTATAAACAGGTTGGTCTTCAGCGTTTTCCCAAATTGGAGCAGGGTTGGGTGATATTGAAGGACACAAGGCTGCTTTTCCAAATCATGGGTGGATAAATTAGAGGGCCTGTTGCAATGTAGTTTTCCTTTTTCGTACTTCTGTGCCTCCCGACTGGTGCTGTTCTGGCCGAGTCATCACAGAGAGGAAATTCACTGGGAGAACTTCTCATCCAGCTATGCAGCATGCAGCGCCAGAGGCTACCCATCTATACAGGGGTGATGTGGTCATATTTCGTCAGGAGGAGAAGTGCTGCAGTGTGTAAAATGCTCTCAAGAGTACCAGCGTAGAGTCTGGGAGGCTGTGGAGCAGGGCATTGCAACAGCCTGAAGAAGGGATACTGGGGCTTTCACAGCAGGTCTGATATTGCTTTATGGGAGGACTGGTTTCGCTTTCTTGGTGGGTGCTGAGCTTCAGGTAGGTGCTGGATGCCAGGCTTGGATGAGCGGCAGGTAGTGTTTGAGGTGTTCAACGTCTGAACTTGAGTAGAGTTGTGTGCTGTCTGCATATTGATGAATTCTGAAACTATTGTCGAAGAGCAGAGCCCCAAAGGCTCCATTTGGAGGTTAAAGATGAGACCGTGGAGAATATAAAACTGGGCAGGATTCCATCAGGATATTCTGTGACCTTAAGGTGCCAATTTGCATGCCCTAGATTTCATTGGATAGTAAGTAGGAGAACTAGTGAAGGACATTACCACTGAATCCCATTCATCCTTGATGGTGTTAACGAGGATGATGTGGTCCATGATGTTAAAGGTAGCTGAGAGGTCCAGCAATACCAGGAGGCAGGGATCACCTTTATCTAAAGGCCAAGAAGGCGACTTCTTCGATTTACAAGATAGCTCTACCAGTGCGGCAACATGATCTGAAGCCAAATTGGTAGTCGGGGAGGAGGTGACCGGCCTGTTGTGGTTTGGAGTTGAGCATACACTGCTTTTTCAATGATCCCGGAGATGAGGTAAGGTAAGGGATGCACCAGTAATTAGCAAAGCCATCAGGGTCTAGGGTGAGTTTCTTATGAAGTGGGTAATCTGGCCTTCTTTGGAATCTTATGGGAAGATGCCTTGAGTGCGGAGTTGTACATAGCGGTGATTAGGGGTGAGAGTACTTCTTCAGTGAGGCTTTTGGTGGAGAAAGAGGATCAGATGTCATCCTCATATGAGGCAGGTTTGAGGAAGTTGAGTGTGTCAGAAAGGCCAGCTCTAGTTAGGTCTTTGAAAAATGACTATAGAGGGATGCTATGAGATATGGTAGGTTTAAGACAAAAAATAAGCATGGCATATACTTTATGGTGACTTTATTTTTTCACTGATATAGAGGCTGCTGGCATTGCCTGTTTGCCTCTGATGTATTTGTTGTTGGCATGTTCTTTGGGTTGCAGAAAGTTTCAGCGTATATTGTGTTAGTCACAGAGAGTTCATATAGTGCTCACCCTTTCAAGATATTTATAAAAGGGTTACACCATGTGAAGCCCCTTCCTACAGTATTTGCCGCAGGTTTTGTGTTAACAAAGTTTATTTGAGTTGTTAGCATTGGATTACTTGATGGGTCCACTAACACAACTGCTGCCCAATCAGAGTGATCTAAGGGGGAAGATTAACAATGGGGCAGTACCAGAACTTCTCTACACAGCTTTTAACCCCTCCCATGCTCGTGACGGAACCGCTCCGTCACGAGCCTCGGGTGGGCTGTGCTGGTGACGGAGCGGTCCCGTCACGGCCCGGCCGCCGCGCCTGCGCGGCGCGTTCTATTGAGCGGGCGGGGCCGTGACGGAACCGCTCCGTCACAAGCACAGCTCACCCGAGGCTCGTGACGGAGCGGTTCCATCACGGTCCCGCCCGCTCAATAGAACCCTGGTTTTAAATCCGAGCCTCACAATAGCTGAGAGGTCAGCCTCACCACTTGACACTCTTCCGGCACACTTCACGCACACCTCAGCGGCCATGGCTGATGACAAAAAGTGCCCAGAGGCTGCTCAGGAGGGCTAAGGGGCATATTTACGAGGAAGTGGTGGAGCGCTGCGTTAGCCACCCTGACTTAACACCACGCTCCGCCACTACCAAAACGCAGGGCTGCACCGAATTTACAAGGATATGGTGCAGCCCTGAGTTTCCCCCTGCACTTGCGCTAATTTTAACTGCCTAGTGCCAACGCAGACACCCTAGCACCATAGTGCAAGGGTGCCTGCATTGTTGGGGAAGATTGTTTATGTGTAAACAATCTGAAATGGCATTTTGAAACTTCTATGTGTTTTGCTTAATGCAGCACACATAGAAGTTGCAAAACATCATTTTTGTATTGGTTGTGTATGTGCAGGAAGAGTCACCTTCCTGCACACAAACAAACAATGGCCTTTTGCTGTTTCTATGTGTGCTGTACAATGCAGCGATACAAAAGGGGATGATGAAGGGAGCGTTTGAGCAAATCAAACCCTCACCCCCAGTCAACTGATCTGGGTTTAATCCATCACCATTCTTTAGCTCACTCAGCACCCCAGTTCAGATATGGCACTATGCAAATCAGTCTGACCCTGTGCCTTATGGGAACAGTCCAGCCCGAACTGCCAAGCCATGTCTTCCCTGGACCGGAAACAAGCATCCTGGGACCGGTTTCTGGCATTTCAGCCGTCTTCAGCCAGGCTTGCTTGAATCAAGTGGCCAAGTGAGCAAGGGACTCACGTCTGAGCATACCCTGCCACACTTAGGGCGAACAAAGCGATACAAAAGAGGATGATGGACGGAGCGTTTGAGCAAATCAAACACTCACCCCCAGTCAACTGATCTGGGTTTAATCCATCACTCCTTTGGTTTTTCTCTGTACAATGCAGCACACATAGAAACAGCAAAAATGAGGAGAAATTTAACATTTCTCCTCATTGCGCCTGTTTAAGACCAGATTTTCCCTGGTCCCATATTTACGTCACCCTTGTAAATATGAGGCAGCATCAAAATCAATGGGTGTTGCGGTGGAACGCCCACTGCAACACCCATTTCCCTCCCCCTTCATGCTAAGTATAGCGTGAAAGGGTGCCTTATCTACAAGGCAGTGTTAAACCAGATTAAGTGGCTTAACGCTGCCTTCTAAATAATGCGAAGCTTGTATCACCACCACACCGTCACTAAAAGTGATGTTATGGTGGCGATAGGGGCATGTAAATACGCCCCTAAGTGTGTTGTCTCCCTGGATCTTCCAACAGGCAGCCAAGAGATTGACTCAAAACTATCAGAAAAGCAATACATTGTCAAACCCAATAGGTTTACCCTTAGTAATGCACACAAGCAGGTAGTCATTAGTCATGCACACACAAATATAAAATGCATCTGCAGACATATGCACAGACACACATCTCATCAAAAAGTAAATGAAAGGGAAGTTAATGTTGACGGGTGAGTCAGTAGTGACTACAACACAAAACCTAAAATGGCATAAAAAATCACCCATCATAGTAACGCCCTTAATTCTCAAACTCGTGGTTGCGAAAAGTGGAAATGAGATATGAAGGAGAGAAGTGCGCCGGTACCTTTCCATTTTAATAATTGCTGCTGTTTTTATTTCCAATTGCTGCTAAAAATTATTCAGGGAGGATTTTTTTAAAGTGTTTTACGATAAAATTGTTACTGTGGGTGGATGGCAGGGGCTGTTTTTAATAGTATGCAGTGGCCGTGTTCAGAGCCACTCCTTTGTTGCCATCCAAAAGACCACAGCCACCATTTTGGAACAGCGGTCTAGTCGTTCAGCCTCCTTCCGGCTCGGTCCTTAAGGCACACCAAATTCATGAACCTGCTACCACTAATCACCAGGAGGGTGGTAGTGCAGGGATTATTCATCTCACGCCTTGACTATGGACATGCCCTTTATGTAGGAATTCCAAAGTATGTTAAGAAAAGACTTCAAGTTGTCCAGAATGCTGTAGCTAGAATTCTTGATAAAATCCCCAGACACCAATCAGCCAGTCCTGCCCTAGCATCCAGTTAAAAAGAGCATTCATTTTATGGTGCTCTGCATCACTCACCAAGTTGTACATGGGAAAAGCCCACTCATCATCCAGAAATTAGTCACTCCCTATGTTCCATGCAGGCCTCTTGGGTCTGGGAGTTAAGGGCTCCTGGCAGTACCTATGGTTAACAGAGCAAGAAGCGATGGTTGTTCCTATGAGTTCCTTGTCCCTAAACTTTGGAAGGCCCTTCCCGCCTCCCTCGTCTTTCAACAATCTGCAGTTTGCTTCAGAATACTCCTCACAACTATTCTCTTCTGAAGCCCAGCAGTAGCCAACAGTTCATGCAGGTATTCCAGATGGCGTTGTTGCCGTCAGCGCTAGGAGGTCCGGACACATAGCTAGGCGCTATACGAGAACATCTGAATAGATTGCATGTGTATTTATGAATCTATAGGAGTTTGTATAATTGTGTCACAAAACAGAGGGAGTGACACTCAAGTGAAATATTATGTGTGCAACTGAATTTTGTTTAAAAGTCTGGCATTGATGACATACCTGGGCAGTTTGTTGTTATGACCATGAGCTGCTATGGTTTGTTATAACAAGTGCCCTAAATGCCAGTCTAAGGCAATACCAAACATGTACACTCATACTCCCAAAGATATACATGAGGTCAGTGCACACTGGGCGAAAAAAGAACCCCGGGTCCATAAACATATAATTAAGGTTCCCAGATTTCCATTTTTACTTCATTGTATATGCAATTACAGATAGAAAATCATCTTTGTTCCTGTCAGTATTTATGTTTAAGTGTGGATGAAAATGGAAATTAGGTTATTTTTTTGAATGTCTCTAAATGGCATAAGTCAAGCCTGTCAGGTCAAAGGCTTGGCATGTAAAGGAGTTAGAAAAGAGTCAATATTTCCTAAACAGTTGTAGATGTGCACAAAGTTAAAAATAAAATGTGCAGGTTTACATTTGAGTACATTGATTTATCCTCATCATTATATAAGTGAAACCTGTCATCTTGCTTAAATAAATGTATATATTGAAATTATATTATACAATTATATAATATTGTTTTGATTGTCATCATGATGTAAGAGGGCTGGAGTCCCCTCATTCCACATTTCTTGAACAATGAATCTGTACCATCACGGATTCCTGGGGCGACCATGTACATTTTTTACTCCCTAGGTTCAGATACCAAAGCCATCTACCTTATTAAGAATAGTCTGTCAATTATACAATACCAGAAAATACTGGAGAGCTTACCTCACAAGACCACCACAGACCACCTAAGTTAAGATACCATAGTCACTTCCTTTACTGGGGTAGTTTGACAATCAAAATAATATTGGGGAGGCCACCTTACATGCCTGCCATAGACTATGACTATATAACCTGATTGATTTAAGCTTCTCACAACTACTTCAACATGGTTGCCACTATATGCCCTGAGCACCATAGTCATTTTTTTAGCAGCTTGACCATATACTACGCTGGACTGTATGCGAACCGAGGTTAAGCCCACCCCGGTCTAGACATCTCTGCAATTCAACTTGCTGGGAATAGTCAAACCAGCATTACATGGACCATATTCTGAACATATTCTAAAATACACAATATCAAGATTGATATGGGATCCCCCATAACGAAGACATTATGGCTACTAGTGGAGATACAATGCTTTTCGAGCTGCAGGTGAGCTGCGTTAACCAGGCTCGCTGCACTTAACCAAACCCCTTTCGGCCATGCAGTTCATCTGCAGGCAGGAGAAGGGGTAGGCGACAGGCTGCTGACCACGAATGAAACTGTGAGTATGATATTGATCACGGAGGAGAAAATGACACAAGTACGCAATTGGTGATACTGTGCATTGACCACATCCACCTTTGATATTATTCTTTTACAGAAAACGTAATAATCTCACGGTCTCCTGCTTTGACCTAGGGCACATTACGGCCTCTGAGTAGGGGTAAGAAATACGAATACCTCATGGAAGTCAGTAATGACGATGAATTTTTATCTGTAGTAATAACACTATATGTTGTGAGTTCCTGTTTGTGTAGTTTCTATTTTTAATAACGCTTGCTGTTACACAGTGATTTCACAACTGATTTAGGCACTGGTGGCACTCACCAATAGAAGAGCTAACATAGACGTCGGACAACACACCATGTCACTGCATGATACGATGAAATGCAGAGACCACACATGCTTCATATGTGCTGTCCACATTAAAGCATTGATTGTTTGGATGTTTCAAGTTCTTTCTCTACATCTCTCCTCCACGTTGATTTATGGATTCGTACTGGGGTGAGCATGACATAGTTATCTAGGATCTACCGTATCCCGACCAGGGATTGAGTGTAATAAGACTCTAGATATCCACCTGAATTCAGGGGTAGGGAACGTATTTTTGGTCCTGAAGAAATTCTGGGGATCCAGTACTGGACCATTATAGCGTGAAATATGTTGACCGACCTGAATAGTGAAATCACGAGTTTACTACAACACACTCAATGAGTAGTGGCATATCACAACCTTGTGCACACTACCGCATCTGAGTTTTTAACCTTACTGAAGGGTCTCTGAATAAAATTTGATCACCTTTAGGTCATTTTAAGATCACACTCTCTACCTTACACTTTGTACCCCACAAACCTGCATGCACCGCCACGGCAGATACAAGAAAAGATCTCCGACAAAGAGCCCTCTTGAGGGGCCTGTGGGGCATTGCTGCGCTGACCCCAGGAGGAGCAAAACACCCAATGATGAAGCTTGACACCCACATGTGTGTGTGAGGGCAACACTTCCAAATAAAGAAGAGCCCCCCGGAACCATATATTCCAACCACACCTTTTCTTTAATGTTTTCTTTACCCTGTCCACATAGGAACAAGTACCCACACTGATTAGACATGATATTCTGGAAACCATGTTCACTTCTCAGGGACAGTTTAAGGATTTTGGGGGCATTGAGCCAAGGGTATTTTGGGGTCTCTTGCTGGGAACAGCTTTGATTTTATGATCCAGTTTCTGCTCTTTCATGTCCTGTTTGGCCAGATCAGTGTCAGTGTGCAAGCACACTGGTCCACATTCTAAATGTGTTTACATCCAATATTCAGGGATAGTGATGTGTGTTTTCAGAATTTTAACACAGCAGCAGCTCAATAATATTACTGCAAAAAATCTCGCTGACACCCTCCCATTTCTCATATGTGAAGTTCTGTTTTGATCTAGAAGCAACTTTTATTATGGATGTTGCAAGAAACAAACACGGCATTTGTCTGCAAAATGTCTGGAATCAACTCTCACACATTACCCACATTAAAAATAAAGGAAAATGCTATTTACAACAATCTGTTTAAAATGTATTCAAGGCCATCAGGGCAAGACTCACTGCAGAACAGAGCTGGCTTTATTAAGGGGTGCCCTGAAAGGCTGGGGTCCTGGGCCAGAACCCACTTTACCCATGCCTTAAAAAGTCTCTGTCGCTACTACAATCCATTAAATGTAGTTTGAGCAGGTCTGCTTTTCAGGGTCTTTAAGTGAAATGGCATCTACATTGCTTAGAATGGGGAGCTAGCCCGATGGATGTATGACGGTACAACGTGTGCTTTTACAACGCGTACCGTTACCACGCAGGTTTTACAACGCAAGTCGTTACAACGACTTGCGTTGGGGGGCGCTGGATAGTGAATAGTTTATTTTACTATTCCAACTCCAGTCCCCGTGGATAGTAGGGAAGGAGTCGGATAGTAAATTAAACTATTCCCTATCCTACAGCGCCCTCCAGCGCAAGTCGTTGTAACGACTTGCGTTGTAAAACCTTCGTGGTAATGGTACCGCGTTGTAAAAGTTTTGTGTTAAAGGATGTTTCCCCTACCCGATGATTATACATGAAATTGGGAAGACATGGTGGAAGTAAGCTACACCCGCATTCTAATACTCCAGTGCATCGCTCGTCATGCCTTCGGTGACTGCTCCACACTTTATTTATTATTATTATTTGTAAGGCGCAACAAATCATCCCCAAGGGGATACTCCATGTATTCCGGCACACTATGGGGATAATTTGGAGTTTAACAGGCAATCTTCTCTGCGGCATAGTACCCTGTCTGCCAATGTTGAGTTCCATCCATCCTATTTAGGGTCAGAAGAATCATCACCTTTCCGTTGATGGGGCCCCCATTCACTCTACTAATGGAAACCTTTGTCTGATAGCCTGACAAAGGAGGCGGCTTCCGGAGGAAGGGCATTACACCGGCCGCCGTATTTAGGCAGTAAGAGACAGAAAAAGCAAATAACAACCCCCACAGAAACACATCTTGGGTATGGGTGTCATTCGTTTTTTGTTGTCAAAAAGATAACATTGGTCAAAGTCTGGTAAACGTCAATCAAAACCGACACAGACTTTTTGTACTGTGACAGGAACCATCAGGAAGGTGGTTCCCATCAAGGGACAGAAATCTACACTGGGCTGGCAGCAGGGATCTCTCAATTTGACAGATGTTAGCCCATCAGCATGGTCATAGTCCCTGGTGGATGGAGACCATCTGCCAAACTTTAAATTTGGCCTTATCTCACTTCATGGCCATGTATTGATGGTTCGCAGCTCACACCTCATCAGTGCCTCTGCTGGTTGCCCCGGCCCGCAAGCCTGCCACAGAGAAGCATTAACAAAATTCCACTCCCCCAATATACTGATTATTTCCCCCCCATGCAATTATTGTGGAAACCATCTCAGAATAAGAAAATAACTCATATTCTTGCCTGATTCTTTCACTTATCGAGCGGTGAAAAACAGTTGTTTCCAGTTAAAGCAGTACAAAATTCAATTCAGCAATATTTAAATATTTGTTTTTTATCTTTCAAGATTCACCATTTTCCACAAAAAACACTCTAACCCTAGAGAGCTAAAGCTCTCTTCAACCCACATTCAAATGTCTGAGCAAGGGGCAGCATTATCAAAAGTTTCCCTTCACCTCAAAAGGCATGTGTGCCCATTTTCTGGGGTCCTGTGTCACTTTGGTGTGTTCATCTGCTTACGTACATGGAGGCGTGACCCCATGCAATGAGTAAACACATAATCATATTGTAGACATGGATGCAGAAGTAAAGAAAATGTTAGGGTCAGCTTAAGGGTACACCACAAACTAGTTGTGGACAGTCTGTGCATCCCCTCACTCCCCTGAGGGCATCCCCTGGTCCGTGGAGGGACTTACATACCTCTGAGACAGCCCTCTGCAGGAGGGTGCACTCACTCACTGCACCCGCCCGCAGGAGGTTCTCTGCCACTCCTTCACATGAAGGCCAAGCCGCCACCTGCAGTGAAAGCTGGACTTTCAACTTCAAAGAGCTGTGTCTGTATTACATACAGCAAAACACACAAGGTGATGGACGGAATGTTGCACATTGGCAAAACATTCACCCCCAGTAACAGATCTGGGTTTAATCCAGCGTTATTTTGCTCACCACGCCACCCCAGTTCAGACATGGCCATATGGAAATCAGCCTTGACCCTGTGCCTCATGGGAACAGTCCAGCCCGAACTGCCAAGCCCGGTCTTCCCTGGACCGGAATCAAGCATCCTAGGACCGGTTTCTGGCACTACATACAGGGCACACTATCCCTGTTTTCAACACAACACCTTTAATCAAGTGCATGAAGTGCAGAGGGTAATACGCCATGTTACAGTTTTTTGCACTGCCCGTCTGTGCAGCTGTGCACTCATGCCAGCCCTGGGCTGGGTATTAGTGATAAGCAGATCATTTGTTGGAAGCTGCTGGTCTGCCCTTAACGCTACAGGCAGCACATGGCCTGCATTTGAAAGGGGCCAGAGATCTCCCTGCACATGCAGGTTGACTTCATGATGTATGACGTTACAACGCATACTTTTACAATACATACCTTTACAGCGCATTTTTTTACAACGCAACACCCATTACAACACATTCCATTACAACGCATGCCATTACAACGAATTTTTAAAAACTACCTTTACAACGCATTCCATTACAACGCATACTACCTTTACAACGCATACCATTACAAAGCATACCATTACATTGCATGTATGGTAAGTATTGGATAGTGTAGGGGTAAAATTTACTATTCTAACTCCAGGGGGGTGCAACAGTACGGTAAGTGTTGGATAGCGTAGGGGTAAAAATTACTATTCTAACTCCAGGGGGTGCAACAGTAGGGTAAGTGTTGGATAGTGTAGGGGTAAAAATTATTATTCTAACTCCAGGGGGTGCAACAGTAGGGTAAGTGTTGGATAGTGTAGGGGTAAAAATTACTATTCTAACTCCAGGGGGTGCAACAGTAGGGTAAGTGTTGGATAGTGTAAGGGTACTATGCGTTGTGATGGTATGCGTTGTAATGGTATGCATTGTAATGACTGCGTTGTAATGACATGCGTTGTAGTGGTATGCATTGTAGTGTCATGCGTTGTAATGGTTGTGTTGTAATGGCATGCGATGTAATGGATGTTGCGTTGTAAAAGTTTAGTTGTAATGGTAGTGTGTTGTAAAAGTTGCGTTGTAAAGGTTGTTTCCCGACTTCACCAGCCATCAGGGGATGTCTGGGAGGGCCATGAGAACCTGTCTCCCCAATTTCAAGGGGCGCGCTCTAGGAGTCAGCCAATATATCTGGGCTACATTTCACTATGCATGCACCAATAAGTAAGAGTGTAACAAGGCAAAAATAACATGCTGCAGAAGACAGAATAAACAAACCATTGATTACCAGTTCAGTGGGAGCACCTGGGGTTGGAACAAAGCATAAGCACCGCCAGGCATACCTTGAGCTAAAGCTGCAGGCTTCAGGCACTCTTCTTCATGAGAATGTTCCCCACTCCCAAGGGTGTTTGGGCCCCATTCTATGGGAAGGGTTAAAATGTCCTGACCTCTTCAGTGACCAGTAGGATTGGTTAGTTTGAGGCCATATGCAAAGCAATGTCCACCCAAGCCTCCAGCAGAGGGAAACCCCATAGGTCGTAATGGTGGCCTACTGTTGATGGTGGCCACGTTTTGCCTCACCCTAGAAGTAGCTGTGCATCAGTCCTCCAAAGCACTATGGGCCTCATTTATGAGGCCCCTTGTGCCATCCTGAACATCACTTTTTGTGACGTTCCCCGGCGCAGAAGCCTGCGTGATATTTATCAGGCAGCACTAAGCCACTTTTTTGGCTTAATTCTGCCTGATAAATATCAGTCCCTTTAACGTAGTGTTCTGTGTTAAAAGGGCGTGCAAAGGGTGTTGCTGGTGGCGTTCCCAGCAACATCCATGGCCTTTTGACACTGCCCCAGATTTACGAGAAATTGTAAATCTGAGGCAGTGCCAAAAGTTTACGCCTCCCAGGGGAGGCACAACGGGGGGAAATATCTTTATTTCTCCTTGTTTTTAGGTCGAGCTATTAAATCCCGCAGGGATTAATAGCTCGAACCTATAGCAGGGAAACAAACTCTCTTGAACAAGCGGATTTCTCCCAATGCATGTTAACTTTTGAAGCGTGACGCTTCGCCAGCGCGCGCTTGGCCTCACTCACACCCCATATGGTCATTCCCTCCCACTCGCTCGCTCCCCCGCCCTCCCACCCCCCCCACCCCATCTGCTTCGCCAGCGTGCGCTTGGCCTCAGTCATTCCCTCCCACTTGCTGGCTCCCCCGCCCCCCCCCCTTCCCCACCCGACTTGAAAGGAAGCAGTTTCTGCTTAGTGGCTCCCACATTGCCTTTCTTCTTGTTTGTTAATGCCTCAGGTTCCATGTCTCTTTCATTGCAGATAGATAACTTCACTGTGACTGACAGTGGTGCATTTCCAGGATTGTTACGTATAGTAATGTTACCATTGCTGCCTTCAGGTGATGGCATTACAAAAGGAAAGTGTTTTTTTTTATAAAAGCTTTACAAATTTTAACACATTAATGTACCCATCCATTGTCTAGTTGTGAATGGAATAAAAAAAACGATTATCGTATCTCGAACTAGTGTCTCTCATCGTTGTTTTTTTTCCTTTAGGGGGTCAGTAATTATATAGATAGATGAGCGCTGCATACAGCTAAAGAATAGAAGGCTCATGAGGTGCTTTAATAGACTTTAAAAAATGTGAGTGTAAGCACAGCCTATGAATTTGGGGAGTTAATCGGTGCCAACAATTCCATCTTGCGGCATCAGCAGTTGTTTTCCCTAAAACTTGTTTAGGGGGGAGGGGGGAAGGTCGGTCTTCCACCCTACTCCCTGACATCAGAATACCCGTTTCCCGATTTACAACTAAACACCGGTACTTTTCAAACTTGGTGTGCAGTGTTTTACTGCTGTGAACTGCTTTGATCTGTAGCCCGTGTTTAAGCGCCCAGGGCAGTACTCTCATCTGTGGTATAGCCATTTTGAATCCCCACAAAGCCAACGCACCATTTCATCTTTCTGATACGGATAAAAAGAGCAAAATTGAGTTTGGAAAGAAGCAATCGTGTTTATCTGCAGAGACGGCTGCGCTGCGTACATCTGTGAAATATTGGTTAAAGGGGCCCTCGAGTTTAGATTAAAAAAAAAAGGTACAACAACAATAGGCTTCTGGAATGTTCTATTGTTTCGTGATGTCATCCGAGGTTTAGAAACTTGAGGGCACTGCTGTGCCGGCTGCTCCGCGCTGTTTCTCCTCATTATAGTTTGTTGATGGTGGATGGCATTCCCTGCAGAAAACAACAACGTGTGTGTCAAAAGCTAACAACATCGGTGAGCCAGTGTCCCACACCATGTAAACGGCAATTCATTTATGTTCTCATGGGACGGGCGCAATCTACTGGAGGATATGGAATCTGTTGTTAACTGTGAACTTTAATTTGACAAGGATTGTAGAGGGTGTACTCTTTATTAATACTCAAATAATACACCTGAAGGCATGCAGCGTTGCAAAACCTCACTTGTTTCAATTAGCGTCCCTGTCACTGTCCTGCACTCTCTCCTACCACTTTTCCTCATGCTTTTCACTCCTCGTGGCTGTTACTCTGCTTTGTCCTCTATCCTCACAGTTACACTTATTTTCAACACTCACTATGCTTGTCCCTCTGCCTTGCACTCTGTCCTGCTACATTCTTAAAGAGGCTGGGGACCTACAAAACTGATCTGCACATTCCACACTTGTGCGCAACTTACAACTGAGTCACTGTGAAATCATACTGAGCCTTAGGCCTCACACTTAGGGGGGGCACTGGGACACTAAAACTTCATGAGCTCACTTAAAACATTACCAAGATAGCTCCCGCAAAGGCGCCCTTTCTGCAAATGTTGTGTACCGCAAAAAACAACAATGTGCGTGAGCTCACTCCCTTTTCCTAGCTTCTTCTCATTATATGACTCTGTCTGTCAAACATTCCCGATTGTGCTCCATCTATATTTCTGACCAGAAGTCGTAGCCTAGTGTTCTCTCTTTCGATTTCACCACTGTATTTTTCACTCACATTTTGTCACTTCCTATTTTTTCTCATTCTGTCAGTTTTAATCTAATTTTCTCCATATTTCTTACTCTTGTCCTCTTTCTAGTGCGCTTTCCTCTTCCCTGTGTGTCTCTTTCGCTTCCTCTGTTTCGCTCTCTACTGTCCCCTTTTTCGGACTATTTCATTCTTTCTACATTTTTGTTTCTCCTTTGTTCCTCGTTTTTGTCTGACTTTCTCTCCCTCCCCTCCTGTTTTCAGCAGTTTTAATATTTAAATAAACACAACACCAATAGTTGTCTTTAGTCTCAACTCTGACCAATTTTTACGGAACCAGTGACTCGCATGCATTAGTAGCGAAGGACGACGCAATGCCCACTTCCCAGTGCCTAGAACCTGTAACACAGACTACATCTCTTCCCTCTTCAACCTACATCTTATTGCCGTGGCGCGCCTTTATTTTCATTGCAACTTACTCCTTTCAGTCTTTATTTTTTGTGATAAGGCCACCAGAATGTCGAATTGCCTCAATAGCTAGTCTGCCCCTGCTCACTCTTACGGAGCTTTACTGTCACCTACGATGATGATTACAGAACGCATGTTGAAAGTGTGTCTCAGCCTTTGCCTATTTTCAGCACTTGACAACAAATCCTAAAGCCTGAACGTGAAACCAAGTGGCTTCGGCACATCAGCTCTCACACAGAACTTGCGCATGCTGACAACGCACATCTTTGCATGCCTGTGTGAAAACACAGATAAGACGCTTGAGAAGGGCTCGTAGTTTATTGTATCAGGCCAGTGGCAGGAGAACCTACGGCTGTAAATCCTTTGTAGTTTTATTGTCTCCAAGCAGCGGGTCATGACTCAACAGCCTTGATGGGCATTTGCTGTAAAGCACTGACCTTACGAGGCAGGGTTGGTTTTCGCGATTCCTAGTCACCGGGCAATCAGCACGTGCTCTTTGGGGACAGGGGGTTTCTAACGGTGAACAACCTTTACAACGAAACTTCTACAACGCACTACCATTACAACGCGGTCATTACAACGCAAACCATTACAACGCATTGCGCTGGGGGGCGCTCTAGGATAGGGAATACATTTAATTTACTATCCAACAACTTCCCTAGTGTCCACGGGGACTGGAGTTGGAATAGTAAATTAAACTATTCACTATCCAGCACCCCAAAGCGCTATGCGTTGCAATGGATTGCGATGTAAAAACTGCGTTGTAAAGGCAGGCGTTGTAATAGCCTGCGTTGTAACGTCATACATCCGTTTCTAACATGTTAACCAAGCCTTGAACATGCCCTGCCCACTTCTCATAAGGTAGTCACATCGCAGGGTCTGTCACATGCACTGGGTTCACTTTATCTGCAGGAACGGATACAGTGGCTTGTGAACGTTATGCTTAGGATTTACTGGTGAATGCAAAAACAACAGTTGATGGACAGAATGCAGAACAATGTCATACATGCACCCCAGTACAGAGATCTGGGCCTAAATCCATCGTTGTTCTGCTCACCATGCCATTCCATTTCAACCCAGCCATATGCAAATCAATATTGACCCTGTGCCCAATAGGAACAGTCCAGCCCAAACTGCCAAGCCAGGTCCTCCCTGGACTGGAAACAAGCATCCAAGGACCGGTTTCGGGCTTTCAGCCCTCATCAGCCAGGATAACTTGTTTACAGTGGCATGTAGAGCGCAGGACTCACGTCTGAGCATACCCGTCCCACTCGGGGGTGACAAATCCAAAACAAGCATTTACAATGCAACGGTTTCGCCTTTGCAAAAGTTAGAGCTATTGGCATTGTAAATGACAACATTTTTATTTGTGTGTTGGTTTTGAAAACAGATAAATAAATGGCATTGTCATTTACATTGCCAACAGCTTAATCTCTCGCAAATGTAAGACCTATTGTACCCTACTGCCACACCCAGAGCCACACACACCTAGGAGAGCCACACCCACACACCTAGGGGGCAGGGAAGCGAGCAAGTACAGCGAGGGGGCAGGGAAGCAAGCAAGCACAGCAGGGGGCGGGGAAGCAAGCAAGCACAGCGAGGGGGCAGGGAAGCAAGCAAGCACAGCGAGGGGGCAGGGAAGCAAGCAAGCACAGCGAGGGGGCGGGGAAGCAAGCAAGCACAGCAGGGGGCGGGGAAGCAAGCAAGCACAGCAGGGGGCGGGGAAGCAAGCAAGCACAGCGAGGGGGCAGGGAAGCAAGCAAGCACAGCGAGGGGGCAGGGAAGCAAGCAAGCACAGCGAGGGGGCAGGGAAGCAAGCAAGCACAGCGAGGGGGGCAGGCAAGCAAGCACAGCGAGGGGGCAGGGAAGCAAGCAAGCACAGCGAGGGGGCAGGGAAGCAAGCAAGCACAGCGAGGGGGCAGGGAAGCAAGCAAGCACAGCGAGGGGGCAGGGAAGCAAGCAAGCACAGCGAGGGGGCAGGGAAGCAAGCAAGCAAGCACAGCCAGGGGGCAGGGAAGCAAGCAAGCACAGCGAGGGGGCAGGGAAGCAAGCAAGCACAGCCAGGGGGCAGGGAAGCAAGCACAGCCAGGGGGCAGGGAAGCAAGCACAGCGCCCCCTTGTGTCTCTTCCACAGAACAATTTGTGGAGAAGTCGTCATGCGCAACAGGCCACAACAGGGATTTTCATCGGAAACAGAATTAGCCCCTAGTTGTGATCAGAGGTCAAAAGTAGTACTGGAGTCACCGACCTCTGAATGAAAAGTATTCAATCCGCCCGGATCAGCAAAACTCTTGTAATGCAGATTGCACATAATTCTTGGCAGCAGGCAGATTAACCCGCTGAGCTATCTTTTGATTGGACGCAGACAGAGGCTTCCAGCATCATAAGGAAATTAATATACATTCGTCTGAAGTGATGAACACAAAAAGTTCTCCACACTAAAATGTTGATAACCTTTGTAAGTTTTCAAAAGAAAGAATTCCAACATCTCTCCACAAAAAATCAGGCGTGTGCAACGTTCTTTTTACATGAGTGAATAGCTTGTGTAAACAACAAATACTGAGTTACCTGTATGTCAGCTAATCTCTGTTAACTGTGAAATTAGATAAATTAATCGGCGGCATGCTCTGTGGTATCACGTGAATTGAGAAACTGTATGAATACCTTGTGCTGCTAACCTGCAGTTCTCTTGCAAGCAAGTGGAAACGTGAAATTCGCACAAGAATATAACATGTCATACGTTTCCTAACATCTGCAGCACAGAAAAGGTATGGTTTAGCATCATGCAGATACAGCTCAAGGAAATATGTGCGATTTAGGCCAACAGGCGCAGCAAAGGTCAGGCAGGGCAAGCTTCCAACACAAACAGATGATGCTAGCTGGGCTGCTTGTCACGACGAACAACAAGTACAGCTGTCAGTAGACAAACCTGGATACCACAGATGTCAAAGAAATGATGGGGGTGGCTCAGGCTGTGACTAACGGCGAGGGACATCAGAGCATCGTGAAAGACACATGCAGGTTGACAACATCTGAAAAAATGAGAGAGAGATAGAGGAGAGAGTGCGTGAGAGAGAGTAGTGAGTGCGTGAGAGAGAAGAGAGTGCGTGCGTGAGAGATTTTGTTGCAGGAAGACTGGAAGAGTCGATGTTATTTGCCACATATTTACATAGCTCGGTGGGGGGGCATATAATGCAACATCATTGACATCTACACTATGTATCAAAGGAACCTCTCATAGTGCAGTCTGCATACACAACTGTCCAAGTACAGACCCATTCACAGACTCTGCGACGCACCCAAGTCTCCACTTACAGTGACTCGTGCCTCAGATCCAAGACACTCCCAGAGCTCTCACAATGCATCCTCATCCTGACTAGTAACGTGCCCGGCACCCCAAGACTTAGAAAATCAAATACATTTGATAGAAGAAGTTCAAATGGGAATTTGAAATAATCAGTTATATTTATTACTTTTATCCAAAGTATGGTACAAAGACCTTTTTTTACATAAATACTATTGCCAAATAGAAATTGATAATCATTTTACTTACTTCAAAAGGATGAAAGGCAGTGAAGTCCTTCTGGGTATTTGACCCTGTGACTTACGGTACAATAATCATTCACTCATCACGACAGCACACACTCTCCTTCTTTGAGCTTTCTTCACACATGTATATTTTCTACTCAGAACTCGCGGGCATGAACCTCGTAAAGAGAACTCTAGAAGCAGCAAAGTCGTGGGAAAAATACTTGAGGGAACAACTCGCCATTACGTCCTCCTGAGGTTGATAAAATGAGTACCAGTGAACTGGAGTATCACAGCCTCTTAACCACCTTAAGGTAAATTTGAATCAGCTGCATACATTTTGTCCATTTCATCTACGAACCCCACTGAGCCGGTTACGATAATTTGCCAGTCCGTCTTTACCCGTGGAAGTAGTGGGCGCAGAAGGTGAGCAGCAGCAGCCTGCATCCGGGGGAGCCGGGGTGCGGGCTGCAGAGCACCAGCAGAAAGGGCACAAGGAACGAGGGCAGCTCCTGCAGGAACCAGCCGAACTTGGCGGGCACAGAGATGTACGTCTGCTTCTTCAGCACGCCCACGTGCTTGCCGTAGGTGGCTGGGGTGAACTTCTGTTTGACTAGCAGGAGGACGCCCAGCAAGCAGAGTGCCGAGCTCAGGTACAAATCCAGACTGTGCGCACGAGTGACTCAGCCGCGCGAGCTGAGGTTTGATGCGGAGCCAAGCGAAGGAGCGACGGCAATACATATACACCCCCCTGCCTTTCGATTTAAAGCGCCCTCCGTCACCCCCGCCCCTTATACCCCCAGGGAGGGGCCGCACCTCTACCCCCCTGACTGGCGCCCGGCTTCCGAGAGCCACGAGGAGAAAACTTAACAAGCTCAGGTACAAATCCAGGTCTCTCTCGGACTTTCACCAGACTGTGCGCACGAGTGACTCAGCCGCGCGAGCTGAGGTTCGATGCGGAGCCAAGCGAAGGAGCGACGGCAATACATATACACCCCCCTGCCTTTCGATTTAAAGCGCCCTCAGTCACCCCCGCCCCTTATACCCCCAGGGAGGGGCCGCACCTCTACCCCCCTGACTGGCGCCCGGCTTCCGAGAGCCACTACTTCCACGGGTACAGACGGCCGGCAGATTCAGGGGCGTGTTTTTCGCGCTCTCCCCTTCCCATTGGCTGGAAGGTAAAATTCCAGCCAATGGGAAGAGGAGAGGGCGGAACTTAAAAAAAGACACAGAAACGCCCCCGAATCGCGTTTTCAGGGGAAAGCGTGAGTGACAGCCAATCTCTTCCAATGGCTAGCCTCCATTTATGGAGCTAGCCAATGGAAGACAAGGCGGGACCAAAGCCCATATGTAGAGACAAAAGATTTCGGCTCCGCCCACCCACTGCTCACGCAGTGGGACGGTAGCCGAAACCTAAACAACAGTTGATGGACAGAATGCAGAACAATGTCATACATTCAGCCCAGTACAGAGATCTGGGCCTAAATCCATCGTTTTTTTGCTCACCATGCCATTCCAGTTAGGATTTACTGGTGAGCAGAGTTTTTTTATATGTAAAATAGTGCAGCTCACAAAGTAATAAACACTATTGGTTCGAATCGATGGGACAGCTAGGTTTGCTCTGCCAAACCACTGCATTTTCCCTTACTGAAAACATCCACAGCTGATATTGTTTTCAAAGGTGCTCAAAATGTCCAAAATCGCCCTCACTCTATCTATCGCCCTCACTCTATCTATCGTCCTCACTCTGTCTATCGCCCTCACTCTATCTATCGCCCTCACTCTATCTAGCTATCTATCTATCTGTCGCCCTTGCTCTATCTATCTGTCGACCTTACTCTATCTATCTGTCGCCCTCACTCTGTCTATCGCCCTTACTCTATCTATCTGTCGCCCTCACTCTATCTATCTATCGCCCTCACTCTATCTATCTATCTATCTATCTATCTATCTATCTATCTATCTATCTATCTATCTATCTATCTATCTATCTATCTATATATCTATCGCACTCACTCTATCTATCTATCGCCCTCACCCTATCTATCTATCTATCTATCTATCTATCTATCTATCTATCTATCTATCTATCTATCTATCTATCTATCTATCTATCTATCTATCGCCGGCACTCTATCTATCTATCTATCTATCTATCTATCTATCTATCTATCTATCTATCTATCTATCTATCTATCTATCTATCTATCTATCTATCTATCTATCTCTCGCCCTCACTCTATCTATCTATCTATCTATCTATATATCTATCACCCTCACTCACTCATCTATCTATCTATCTATCTATCTATCTATCTATCTATCTATCTATCTATCTATCTATCTATCTTTCTCCCTCCCTCTATCTATCTATCGCCCTCCCTCTATCTATCTATCGCACTCACTCTATCTATCTATGGCATCACCACAGCATCACTCGTCGCCACCACAACATCACTCAGCGCCACCACCGCATCAATCTGTGCAACCATTCAACAACAACTGGTTCAAATATGCTCTCTCAATGTTTCAAGCTTTATTACAAATGTCACAAAAAGATGTTATTTCACTGCTGTTCTTTGATTTTCGTCACAATAAAATACACCGAACATAATTTTCACAAAAGTTATTTACAAAAGTTTAAGCTATTGCCATTATAAATTACAATAACTTTTATTTAAGTATTAATTATTAAAAAAAATTAAGTCATTGTTATTTGTAATAGCAATACATCTAAGACGTACATACAACACATATTGCATTACAAATGCTATAGGTGTCACATTTGCGAAAGTTAAAACTATTGGCATTGTAAATGACAAAGCTATTAATTTCTCTATTTTCAAAACCAACACATAAATAAAAAAATAGTAATTTACAATACCAATAGCTCAAACTTTCCGAATGCGAGACCTATTGCATTGCAAATGCTTGTTCCTTTTTCTATGTGTGCTGCATTCTGCAGCACACATAGAAAGAGGAAAAGCCTCTTGTGATTATTTTTGTACAGAATGTTTTCCCTTCCTGTACAAAAATATTCATCCCCGCAGTGCAGGCACCCAGCACCATTGTGCAAAGGTGCCTGCGTTGGCGCACGGCAGCCCATTGTGCGCTTGCGAAGGGGAAAAGGACAGGAATGCGCCGTATCTTATAGATACGGTGCATTCCTGCCTTTTTCTTTTGCAATAGGGCAGCGCAGCAGGAAGGCCTGCTGCGCTTCCCTACGCCAATACCTCATAAATGAGGCCCTATGTGCATAATATGCAAAGCGTTGAACTCTACACTTCTGGGGAGCTAAACATTTACTTGATCATTGAGTGAGACCTATGAGAAGTGAGAGATTGCCCAGCTGGACTTGTGTTTGGGCATTAAAGGGGCATACCACTGTACGGTGAATAAGAAGAGTCCTGCCTGGGCATCGTGATCACTCTTAAATCATTTGTTCATAGAATCGAAGAACTGGGCTTCCTTCTAACCTGTCTCAGTTCTTAAGGACTTTTCTGTTTAGCCTCTACAGCGGCAACACTGAAGTCATTGAAACCTTGCTGGGGGGCGGCATGTTCGGTGTGGCCATACCGCACAGTTTATTGTTGAAACAATACAAAAGCCCTGACACATTGGAAATTATCTGTATTATCTGTAGGGGTTGTTTTCTTGTTTGGAGGATCTCCACACTTTTCCTGATGTAGCTGAGGAGGAAATATTTACATCAGAACCTCTGCCTGAAATAGTGAGGATGGTCTGAGGTACTTTAACAGGGGGATTCATGTCAGTCGATCTGTCAGTCAGAGGTTTCCTGAGCAGGTTCCATTGGCAGAACATGGCTGCTAGGCCTCGTATCCTTGCTGTGCCCGCCCGCTAACCTTTTGCCTTCATAGCTCCTGTTTTTGCTGATTTCATGTTTGCTGGCCTTAGGACTCTGTGCACTTTACCGCTACTGACAAGTGCTACACTGCTTGTGCTCTTTCTCCAAAACATAGTAAAATTGGCTGATACCCAGATGGCATACTTC
Source organism: Lissotriton helveticus (assembly GCF_964261635.1). NCBI lineage: Eukaryota > Metazoa > Chordata > Amphibia > Caudata > Salamandridae > Lissotriton > Lissotriton helveticus. The sequence goes on along the minus strand of NW_027611889.1, from coordinate 42,331 downwards.
ATTTAAATATAATTCCCTAGTAAAGTGCACTACATGTGTCCAGGACCTGTAAACTAAATGCTAATACTGGGCCTGCAGCACTGATCGTGACACCCACTCAAGTAGTCCTTTAAACATGTCTCAGTCCTGCAATTGCAGAGCCTGTGTGGGCAGTTTAATCTGACATGTTAACCTGGCAAGATAAACCATTGGCCAGGCCCAAACCTTCCTTTTTAAAACATATAGGTCACCCCTAAGTTAGTCCCTGGACCAGGGATATAACGAAACTTGAGAGGACCCCCTGCTAAGTATATGGAGGGGCTCCCCCCTGCTCTGGACCCAGCCAGGTGTTCTAAGGCCAGGTGCCTGCCATCTGTGCACTGTGCTTGAGAGGGCCGCTGCACCATGGGGGCTGCAGGGGCTGTTGTTACGCCAGTTTCCTTGACATCCCCAAAGGCAGGGTGCAGTGTATTTAAAAAGCAGGACATGTACTTTCAAGTTTTACATGTCCTGGTAGTGAAAAATTCTAAAAATTGTTTTGTACTACTTCAAGGACCATATCTGCCTTAGGGTAACATTGGGATTAACTTATTACAATTTATAAGTGTATTTCCACATTGAAAGGCAAAACTGGTTCGAGTTTGGTGTCCCTGGAATCCGAATTTAAAATCCCACCCTATGGTGAATACGAGTTGTAAATTACAGTTCTGAAAATTCCATCTTTAGAAAGTTGGCATTTTCTTGCCTTAGCCATTTGGTACCTGTCTCTGGTCACATGGCTAGGTGTAGTTGGCAGTTGGGCTTTGTATATTGTTCCTAGACAGCCACACACATTGACAGCTTAGGTGTGACTGTATGAGCACTCACTGGCGTGATCGGAGGCAGGATCTGGACCCAGCCTCACCTACACCTGAATAAGCTGTGTCCTGTCTGCACACAAAGGGCTGCATACCCCCTGTAGTCACTCTGGGGCCCGGACAGGAAGGGCAGGGCGTCTGTGTACATCAAAGGCATGTTTCCCCACTTCAAAGGCACAAGTATGTGTAAAAGAAGGAACTCCGTACACTTCTGGACCTGTGGATACACTGTCAGGAAGAAGGGCTGCTGTGCTGCTGAAGGACTGCCACTTTGCTGGACTGCTACTCTGCTGGACTTCTGCTTTGCTATGCTGACCAGTTGCCTGCTGCCCTGTTGACTGGGTGAGAAGTACTGGACCTGCATCTCTTGAACCCTGAGTAATTCCAAGGGCTAGGTGGATGGCCTCCTGGTCTGAAGCCTCAGGGACATAACAGGCTTCCAGCAACCGCCCACCTGGACTCCGCCACCTGTGAGTCTACTCTGCCAAGTGTTGTCACCCCAGTCCTGGACCCTTGGAAGGAGGACTAAGGTGCATGCCAGCGGAACCAATGAAACCTCTCTGCTGAATGGCACAACTCCAAGCAGAAATGTCAAATCTCCTCGACTGATCCTCAAACAGAAACAACACATTGCAGCTGCTGTGTGGATTGGACCTGGCGCAGAAGGCCCACATTGCCCCCACAGTTCTCGGACCTGATGCACTGCCAATGGTGCGGCATATCTCCTGACCAGGTCCTCGCATCTCTTGTCGACGGCCTCTTCTACGACGACGGACTCTGAATCGTTGCTTCACAGCTCCTTGGAACCGATGCACCACCAGCGGCACACCACTTCCCCAGCACCAGGACTGTGCATCGCAAGCCCTGTTGAAAGGATCCTTGACATGGATGCAACAGGACCTAGCACCGCAGCCTCCCCGCATCCAGGGGCGGTGGGTGACATTTCAAAGTTGTGGGGTGCAAAGTGATTTGCATACAGCATCGTATCGAGCGAGGGCAGCGAGCGAGCCCGAACCCCAAAAGGGGGGTTTGGGGGGGTTACCCCCCCCCCAAGAAAGTTTTGAAAAAAAGAAGAAAAATCGTGCATTTTCAAGCAAATTTGAGAAAGCAGGAAGGTTAATAAAGCAATTGTGAAAGTGCAGTTATTACATTAATAGATGGCATAACATAGGTAGCTGCTTATTCAGTATAACCACAGAATGACCATGCAAGGTTCTACAGCATATTCTAAAGCAGAACAAAACAAAACGCCCACTCTGCGACGTTTCCCACTTTCACTGAGCTATGATGGACTCTCTGCCCTCCTGCACTCTATGGCACCCATGCCCTGTGCACCGTCTACCACTGCGTCACACTCCCCCATGCGCATACCACTCGGTTTGTACTTGTAACCCCATCTTCGAGCCTTCATCCGCTTTTTTTGTTGTTGCAGTTTTTATATTGCGCGAACTCGACCAGAAGGTATTGCAGCGCTTTACATGAACACCCATCACAAGACACATCATTTTCGATAAACACGGGGATATTAAGTAATTTGCCCAGAATCACAGGTTGTTTAGCCGAAGCCGAGACCCAAACCTGATTCCCCAGCTCCAAGGTCAGTAGGACATCCTGTCCCGTCACTCCCTCTGTGCCCTCGCTCATTCTATATCCGCCAGGTGCAATATCACACAATCTATGACCTTAAGTTAACCCCTTCTGTCCCAGCACCTTGTCTGCCCCCACCAATGCTGTGCCCGTCTCCCACATGCTTTAATGACCCCGGTCCGCACGCTAGGAACTTTGAAAAATCTGAGTGTCCTACAAAAAAACAAGTGTGGCAAATGTGCCATGCCCGTTCAGCAGGAGAATGTTTTGAGTGTGGTATGAAGCTGGTAGTGCATTTTGGAGCGCTTGAGAGGTAGCGCACTGTTATTGACAGAAAGTACATTTTCTGTTGAAATGGCAACTACATTTGCAAAGGTACAACTATTGGGAGTGGAGAGAACAAAGCAAACACTTCAGGTCCATGTGTGGGTGGGCTACACGGAGATGGAGAGAACAAACCAAGCACTTCAGGTCCATGTGTGGGTGGGCTGCACGGAGATGGAGAGAACAAACCAAGCACTTCAGGTCCATGTGTGGGTGGGCTGTGGGGAGATGGAGAGAACAAACCAAGCACTTCAGGTCCCTGCGTGGGTGGCATGGTGGTCGTCTCTCTCTCTCTCTCTCTGTGTGGTTGCTGTCACTTTACTCTGACTGCACACACCTGTCCTCACCTGCTCTCCAGATGTTCAGTGGGCCAGTCACATCCAGAAACAACTGCAAGAAGGACACGCATTGACAAAGCCAGTCGGTCTCACAATTGCTTTGCTGTTTTTTCTTTTTATTTACTACTCAAGTTGGATTAGTAAATAAAAAAAGTGTAGCACAAAAGCATTTTTTAAGCAGTAATAACACAGAGGACTCACATGGGGAGAAGCAACAGCAAGGGTGCAGTTGGAGAATGAAGCATAACAGGTGTGAAGCGGCATGGAGGGCGGGGCAGAAGCAACATGGAGACAGTTGTATGGGCAAGAAAGTGGAGTGGGGAGGATTTACATGTGGGCGAATGAAATACTAAGGGGGCAGGAGAAAATCACACGAGCGAGAGATCACGAGTAAGACACGAGGGCCAAATCTGAAAAACACATGCACTCTTGTACAGTGCTTTCAGTTCCCCTTGACTTGGACCTTAATTGAGCTCCTGCAGGGGAGTATCATTAAAAAAGTATGCATCAAATTAGCACAAAGAAAGCAAACACCATTGAAAGCTCAAACTGAGGTTTTACCTAGAGTCGCAAATATATACAGAATAAGGGATCATGAGAGGAAATAAACTTTTTAAGACTTTTAAGAGAGATCAACTCAGGGGGCGAACAAGTAGTTCTGTATTCAATTTCCACCAAACAACACCTACTCATATACACAGGTTGCTGCAACTCAGGTTACACCTCTATTCTATACACTCGTCATGAGAATATAATCTAAAAAAAAAAACATACTGAAACTTTTCCTTAAACTCATTCATGCTCCTGCTAGCGAGAAAGGCAGATCTGCTGAAGCACACTTCTGCAACAAACCCACTGGGTACAAGTATTACTTCCTTGCGCTGCCATTATTTCTCCTTCACTGGCGAGGGATGCTTTTAGCAAAGCGCTTTGGTCCCCGTTATAACAGCTCAGTTCACCGTGATCACACAGTTGAATGCAGCTCACCTGCAACAACAAAAAGAGGTCTGCAAATCTGCTGGGCGGCAGTGTTGCTGTAATACCCCACCAGAAGCGGTGCATATCAGAGCGCGCAGCACTGCAGACAGCAGAGGGCAGGACCAGTTTCCAGTACATGATTATGTTGTATATCTTAATTTAGGTGTATGTACTGTGAACTGCAACTGCCTTGTGAGAGGCTTCAAACACGTGTCTTGCGGTGTTCGATGTGGCTCAGGCGGGAGACAGTGACAGTTGTGGATGTGAAAGAAGGCATGGAGCAGGCTGAGAGCCTCGAACTGTGATGACTAATAAACTTTCAAAAAGCACTCCGAAAGTATACGTAAGTTTGTACTACAACAAGCTGGCAACTTACCTGTTTATATCATGCCTCTGGAGCACACGAAAGAGACGCCGACCGCGACAGAGGCAGAGCTCTTCCTTGACAGGATGTCCCACCCCCACCACGCGCGGCATCCAATGATGGATGCTGCGCGGTGGACCAGCCAATCCTGGTGCTGCATGCAGCGCCAGGATTGGCTAGGGGGCACATTTGCTGCTCGCCCTGTCGCCCTTTGGAAACCCGGGCTGTGGCAGCAAACAAGCACCCCTGGGTCCCGCTGGGGAACTTACAGTGCGCATGCTTGAGAAAGTTGCCAACTTTCCCAAGCATGCACACTGTAAGTTCCCCAGCGGGACTGTCACTGCGCACTACGGTCTGCTGCAGCCTGAGTGTGGACTGTCACTCAAGCTGCAAACCCCCCCCTGCGCAATTCCCGCCGGCGGCTGTATTTTATTTAGAAGTCAGATACTAGGATTGCGGCCAGCGGCCGCGATGCGGGTCCATGGTGGCTGGTGGGGCTACGCCCCTACGCCCCAATGGACGCACCGATGCTGCCCGCATCTCGGAACGGACGCATTGTTTCAGCTGTGCGACGCTTTGTCAACCTGGAAGCTCGCCGCACTCTGCAACCAGGATTTAAAGCACTTGTTCAATGGGCCTAACTGGGTCCCTGTAGCTGGCACACGCTCCATCATGGTTGACCTGAACTTGTGACCTTGTCCCAGTCTGGTGCAACCAGATATCCCTTGTTGACGTTTGGTGCTTTTTGGTGCTATTTTGAGTTAAAATTACAAATTTAATATCTCTGATTCTACTAATTGGATATTTGTTGTTTTTGTTTTGTTTTATTTATAAAACTAAGGTCTATTGTTCTAACCTGGTGTGGGATCGTTTTTTTAAATATTGTCGCTGTTTTACTGTTTGAAATGTTGCACAAATACTTTACACATTGCCTCTAAGTTAAGCCTGAATGCTCTGTGCCGAGCTACCAGGAGATTGAGCACAGGTTTATTTGGGGTTTGTTTGAGCATTACCCTGACTAGGATCGTGGTTCCTGCTTGACCAGAGCTCACACCCAAGTCAACCAATAACCTCATTTTTGACAATGTCTATTGCTCTGACTCTAATGTGAGTCAGTGGATTGTGGATTTGGCAGATGGGATACTTCACAAAGGCAGCAGTGCTGTCCCTCAAGTGAAAGGTAACTTGAAAGCTCAGACTTCAGAGAGCACATCTGACAAGCTGAAGGAGTGCTGTTATCTATCACGATGCACAGACAAACAAGCGCTGTCTTTGGAAAGCCAACCTATCTTGCAGGAGACATATACTTACGAACTCAGGTAACACGCAGCAGACTTGTCACTCAGGTGGCAAAGAACAAGCAGGTTTAAGTATTACACAGCAGAGGCATCAAACACATTACACAGACCGTACATATATCTCATTAGAAGGGGAGAGAGGCTACTCTGTGGTAACCATCTTGAGACAGATATACCACTGGGAAATGCAGGGCCCTCACCTACATAAAATGGCAGGCTTCATCACTGGGAACTGGCAGACTTGCCCTCACAGGAGCTCAAGTGAGCTCTACCTACCCCTGGGTGGAGTGAGTTTTGTTTTTTCTTATCTCTAAGGAGACGCTGTCTTTGGACACCAGAGTAAAAATGTACAAATAAAACAGTCTTCAGTAACCCAACATAATAATTTTTAATGGTTACTTTTACCATATAAAAACCAAAAGGATAACAACACAAGTTACTATCATTAATGGATTAGGGTTATTAGTACCCCAATATCTACAGCGGTCTTTCAGCCATCATGATAGCGCCCGATGGGTCTTACAGCTTTCTGGCCTACAATACATATTGACTATGCATAAAGTCTAGTTGACCTATCGTCACTCTCATTTCCTTGCTTCTCTTTGGTCAGCGAGTGCTGACTTCACTTCTTCTTAGTGTGCTTGTCTGTAGCCCTCTAACCTGGAACATGGCCAAAGTACTGCTTCCCTTGCTAGTGTCCTTCCACTGATAGCTGCTTTCAGAGGAACTTTTTTACCTTTTATTTGCACCCCATTCCTCTTCCCCTTCTGCATTTGTGCTTGTTGCTTACCCTATCCACCCACCCTCCTCTTGCCTTGTTGCTTATCCAGTCCACTGTGCTGGTGTGCAACATGGCTAAATGGAATTGACAAAGTCAATGGCTTTCAGCAAGGCGAGGCCTATTGACTTTACAGTACTTGTTTAGGCCAGGGGACCGCTTCTGGTGCTTGTGTAGTTTACAGATTCCCCCAAAAATTAGAGCAGGCACTGAAGGAACATGCACAAAAGAGAGAGAAGATGACAGAACTGAGAGGGTGAAGAGGAAGGGGGCAGAACTGGTTTGAGCCTTTTTGCCAGTGCAACTTTAGGTTCTCAGTCTGGTCATGCTCTCTTGCCTCAAATACTGTCCTCCTTATGTTTTTATGTCTAAAGAAAGTTCAGTGGTAAAGCACCCTTAATTACAGTCCTCAAGTCTGTCTATGTTTTAGAAACTAAAGATGGCCTATGATGAAGGTTCCTTTGCCATTTCAAGTAGAAACAAAAACAGGATTTTATTGAAGGCGACAGCACCTTCGATTCAGCCCACCTATATGTTCTTCTGGTTTTATTATGCTTATATTGAAGCTAGCCTCGGATTGGCAAGGTGAGCAATTGGCCACCGGCCGACGGGCCTGTGGCTTAGGCCCATTGGTGGGCTAGTTTTTTAGTCGCTGTCATGGTCTTAGTCTCCACCGCAAGGGCATGACCTCAAAGGCCTATACTATAGCCTTATAGCCCGCCGTAGAGGGCTATACCAGCTATTAAAGGCCCTCTCCAGCGTTAAATTCGGCGAGGGCCTTTAACAAGGGAGAGGGACTTTAATAGCCGGTATAGCCCAGCTACGAAGGGCTATAAGGCTATTAGAACATTCTGCCACTAGAGGGCAGAATGTTCTAACAAAAAAGAACAAAGCCTTATGGGAGCGTGAGGGGATTGGATTCCCCTCAGGCTCCCTGAAGCCTTTTGTTCACAGCCTGAGCTATGAACAAAGAAACATTGGAATGTTGGAGCTCCAGGCTTATACCAGCCATTATAAGCTCGGAGCACTCCATTGTTTTCAATGGAGCACCCAACATTCCAATGTTCTAATAATATATATTAATCCTGATCTGTTGCACAGTAAGGTCAGACGGCCACACTGTGAGAGGGAGAATGATAATGGAGTCACAGCACGAGGTGTGCCTGCCCTCTGGCTCTCTCCAGGTGTGACAGCGGCCTCAAGGCACTGCTCATGGGAAACCATTAGCACTTTCTTTGCAGGGGACTGGGGCAGGAGAGCGGACCAGCGCCTCTGGTGGGGGGTTGGTGAGGGTCAGCAAAGGGGCTCTTCACTAATTTCCCGCTCCCTCCCCTGCATGGGGCAGGCGTTCCCATGCACATTAGTCTCTTCTGTTCTCCTTTGCTTGGCATAAAATGGGGTTTGAGTCCCAGTGTCAGCTCAACATCCTGTGATTATGGGCAAATCACTAATGTACACAAGCCCAAAAAAACATGGGTCTGGTCATCTGTAATGTTATCTAGTGCTCATGTAAAGCATTCCAATGCCTCTGAGTCAATGTTGTGCTCTATAACACTGGATGTATTTGAGGAGAGTGAGACTATCTTTTTTGCATTTACACACTAGAATCATTCCATTTATTTGAAATTGCACCTGATGTAATCAGTAAAACAAAAAAAACAGATACACCTTTCACAAGTCTCTGAGCATTGGAGGGCCTCTCTTAAGTATTGTAAACAACAAATATCTAAAAGCCCAAAGTTAGTGTATAAGGCAGTCCAGCTCTGTGCCATTTCATGTTTTCTAGCAGCCATTAATCAAAACAGCCCCAGCAAACTTACAGATAGAAAAGCAATTAAACAGGAGTTCCTAGTATTTTTCATAATTCTGAGCTTCCATTGTATATTTTTTCCATTGGATTGTTAATTTCTAATTGAAGTGCTGTCCCTATAATCCTCAGAATACTTCAATCACCACACACGTTTGCGCGCACTTATCTCCAATATCGTAAACAAGCAGTATATACGACGTGGGCCACTTTTTTGGGGGCTGCCATGGTCCTAATTGTTGCCCCAATCCAACCCTAAAAAAAAAAATCACAAAAAATGGGAAACCCAATAAACCCTTGGAGGCTTGGGTAATTCAGTATGAACATGTAAGTGCACCTACAAGGGATTTGTAAACCGCCTTGATTAATTTCTTGTTGTCTCTCTCTTTATATTATATATCATATTATTGCTTCTTATATCTTTTATAGTTTTTTACTCCTACATTTTTTTTATTGTTATGAATACGCATACAATGTACAATTTTTGAGAATTGGTACCTTGTTTTCTGCATCTTTATTATTTGTTATTTCTCTTTCCCTCTCCCCTTTTTTCTTTTCCCCTCGTTTTCGCTCAGACTTTATTGCTTATTGATTCCTAATTATGCATCTTTAGTTTATGCTTTTATAGTTCTATTTACATTATCTTGTATGATGCCTCCATGTTGTACTTCTTTTTGCATTTTGGTTTCAATAAACTTGAACTTAAAAAAAACACTTATTCAGCAATAATTGATCAATTCAGATCGGGAAAGTTCTATTCAATTAACTTACAGTTTCATTATTCAGAGTAAAATTAAAAAAACTTGTCAATGAGTAAATCATCAAAAAAGAGTAAAGAAAGAATTAGAGAAAACACGGGTGCATATATTCAAAAGGATAATTGTGGACACCTTCCACCGACGGTTGTGCGAGCGTGAACTTCTGGATTCTCACTGCATCGAAATACAGACCCGTAACCGGACTTTAATCAAAGAGCTAGCAAACAACGTGGTCGCTGCTTCAAGCATCTTGAATAGAACTTGCCCAATCTGAAATGATCAATTATTGCTGAATAAGTATTTGAACAAATCCCTAGTAGGCGGCGTTTAGGCGCACTTACCAGCTCATACCAATCCAACCCTGGCAGGAGCACAACAAACCCAGACACATCGACTTTGACAATGCTTGTTATATTTCGGAAGCAATCGGCTCACAGATCTGGAAGTAGAATCGGTGCTGGCCCAAGGCACGGTAAAATAGCAGGTTTAGAGTGCCACCTAGCGGTGACACTGAATTACAATAAAACGTTTATCTTTGGGGGGCGCTCCAGCATTCAAATTTCTATTTTACCTGAAGATTCTGCCTGAAAGAAGAAGTTCTGGCAACGGTTTTCTGCTGCATAAGGTTTTAACCATCCACAGTTGCTCAATAATGTCAAAAGCGACATCTCAGCGGATACGCCCCCTCGCCACGCTTACTGTAAATATTTTTTTTCTTTAACTTTACTTTAATTAAATTAGCAAATGCGCAGCTGTAAGCTGGCTGCGGAATGCACTGCTTATTGAAACGAGGGACTGCTCGGCTTTCAGGCTGCTAAAAATACACGCCTCGGTCAGGCGAATATCACGCGAATGACATCTCGGGAAATTTGACAGCTCGGTCCAGGCAAAGATGAGAGTTCTCTCCCGACAGAAGAGGAACGCCCCTCTGGGGTTTTCCACCTGAAGAGTTCTCGCACCATCAACGGTTACTGTAACAACAATCACTTTTGTAAAAAAAAAAAAAAATAGGAGTTATTAGACTTCTCTATTAAGAAAGCATCAAACTTGCTCCGATACGAAGTGGAGCAGAACAATGCATTCCGATGTTTGAAACGCTTTGCCAAACCCGCAAGAAACTGCTGCCAAGTGACATGAAATACAGTTTAACTCACTCCAGGCGTTGGGGCGTCTCCAAAACCCGGATGTATGGGGCCAGGCGGCGCTACATGCTCAAAGCTGTATTAAATGACATTATTCAAACATGACCTGGCCCGGTGCATGACGGGAAGGCCTGCTTTTACCAGTTGGACTAAAGCACCTCGCGCAGGCCCGGTGTAATTCTCGGTTTTGACTACAAACAGATTTCTGGCCTGATTGAGAATTACAAGGAGTTGAGGAATGCCACATTTTCCTTACCTCCACCCTCCTGGACATTTCACTAGAGTGTCCTGGAATAGTGAGTGATGGATATTTGAACGCTGAGAAGAGGAGGCTAATACGAAAGAAGTCATCAAGGCCGAGTGAGCAGGAGGGTGAGGGGTGTGTGATTTCATTTGAAAATGTGCCTCAAAATCACAGAAATGGCTAATGCTTTGCTGACTTATTAACTTCCATCTTGTTTTCATATTGTGGCAATGCTCTACACACGCCTGCTCAGCAGGGAAACAACCATTACAACGCAGTCATTACAATGCACTACCTTTACAACGCAACTGTTACACTGCCGCTGCCATTACATCGCATGCCATTACAATGTATGCCATTACAACACATGCCATTACAACACATCCCATTACAACGCATGTCACTACAACACAGCCATTACAATGCATGCCATTACAACGCATGCCATTACAACGCATGTCACTACAACGCATGCCATTACAATGCATAACATTACAACGCATGCCATTGAAACGTATTAGAAGGTAAATAATTGTGATTTTTTGTTTTAGGGTGGGTATGGGTTTTGGGGTACATTGGGATAGTATTTTTACCCCTACACTATCCAATATTTACCCGAATGTTGCACTCACTGGAGTGGGAATAGTAATTTTTACCCCTACACTATCCAACACTTACCCCACTATTGCCCCAAAAGTATTATGCATTGGAATGGTATGCATTGTAATGATATGCGTTGTAATGGTATGCGGTGTAATGGTAGCTTCTAAAAATGTGTTGTAATGGCCTGCGTTGTAAAATCATGCGTTGTAATGGTAGTTGTGATGTAAAACCTACGTTGCAAAGGCCTGCGTGGTTTGTGTTGTACCATCATATATTTGCTCAACAGCACTCTCGCCTCTGGCATATTCAGTCTCATCCTCGTGTTTGGAACAGTAAGCGGGGGGTACATGAAATGACTACCTCGCCGTCTGATAGTTTACCTTTTAAAAAAATCTTTTTCAAGGTCATTTTTTGTTCTTCTCGTGAGGAAGCTGTGCAAATGCTAACCTAGGTTTTGGGTTCTGTCTTGTGTACTCTTATCATTTGAAGCAATGTATTTAGAAACCTATAAATGTCATGCAGATAGGTGTAGGGGAAGAATTAGATGTTTACTGCTACTGGGGGACATGCTAATGCTTTGCCTTGCAAAATTCCACCACTCTTAATTTGCAAAAATAAATGTATGCAGACTTTACATGGCTCTATGTGTCTTTCCTCTTGACTCTCCAACAGTGGGTTGCAAAGGAATAGTCATCTGTGTTGCAGGAAACAAATGTGGGATCACACTGCTTCACCTCCCAGCAGGTTCGCCCCTAGGCATCATGGCAAATGCAGTTCGCCAAGTGTGTGTATTTGCAAAGTCTCTCGAGTGTTTCATCAGGTAGGTGCAGATTAGTGCTGGCCATCTCTAGACACGTGTTTCTGGATTGTTATCCGTCATCAGTAGAGATTAGGCAATTCGAATGTATGGGGTTTCCAGTCATCTGTGTTGCTTTCATGTATGGATCGCACTGTTTAAAAAGCTCTTGTGATGCACTGGCAGTAGGTTGAGTAGCGACTCAGCGAGTGCATCAGTGATTTAAGGCACTGCAATGATAGGTAAGTAATGTCCTGCTCCTATTTGAGAGTAACAATTCATGCCCCTATGTGTAAGCCTGTTTCATCAACTTGCAGTCATCAGCTCTTATGTGACAAACCGCACAAACTATATTACCAGACGCAGAAACCATTAGACGATTCACAACCTTATATTAAAACCTGCATGATCCATGTGTCAGACAATACTACCTGTGTAAAGACTTGCTTCCTCTTGTCACCCGTGTGGTGGCCCACAGTATCTCAAACCCGAAGGGTCTGTATTATAGACTCCCACTCATGAGTCTACCTACATAGCCCATGTGACATCACATACAGCCCTTATGATAATATGCCAAATTAACTAGCAATATGTCAATTTGCAAAGTTTTGCACAAACAAACTTCCTGTAATCCTCACAAATAACATAGTACCCTAGTTTGCAATGTTTTCGGCATGCAGGGTTTAGACATTAAAATTGGGACTTGCGTGTCCCTTTTGAGTTGTGTAGCGAAAAAAAATCACAAATCTCCATACAGTTTCACATTCACCACTAAAAAGTTTTCAAGTTAATTCATAATGAAACATCCTTTTTCAGTGCCATCCAACACTTATAAGGAAATATTGAAAGTACAGGAGAAAAAACTGCACCTGTTCGTAAATGCAATAAATGCATAACACAGCACCAAAGTACAGTTTGGCTAATAATTAGGGGTGGGCGAAACATTCCCCTCCGTCGGTAGGGATTGCGGATGTTTGCCCACTCTGAGTTCTGCTTGGAGCACGGAGTTACGGCAAAACTCTGACATCCACAGCGTGGCAGAGTTTTTTATTGCCCGTAGCTCACCAGCATTAAGTTGGTGGATGAGAATTTGCATCCCCCTGCATGATTTTTGAACGATAGAGTGCCTTCCTGCGAGATATGTCTTTGTGGGCTGTCGTGGGAGGTCATTACAATTCATGTGGAGAAAGTTGCAGTTCAAGTAAAACATCTTCTCAAGTGGCAGAAAGAAGTAGAGTCCTCTGGCACACTGCATGGTGCTGTTTGAACTGAATTTACAGCGCAGAACAAGCTCCAGGCGCTAAAAATTAGAGAGAGCAGCACAACATGCCAAATTCCACCCGTGGAACTCCGTGGAATCACTCAGAGTTTTTATGTAACTCCATGGAATTCTACAAAGTAAAACTCCCTGAGTTCCGCCCAACCCTACTAAGAATCAGGATCTATGAGAGGCTTAATTTGTATAATGAACACTTTGCACATCCTTGGATATAGTATGAAGATATGTATTGAACATGAGATAGACCCAAAAAACTCAAGACTAAATGAGGTTAATAATTTAGCTGAACACAAATTGCCTTTGACGTTTTTTGATTTTATTTTTTCATCATTCAGTTATTCTTCACTGAATATTGTTTGTTTTTACAATAACAAAATCTGTTTTTCAATGATTTGCTGTCCAGAGACAGGACTGATTCATTCTAAAACTGGGCAACATATGTTTTGTGAACCTATAGATTAAGACTTCATCAAGGCAAACAAATTATTCTCAGTTCCAGTGTAACATGTTCTTCAATATACTAAAGGATATTTTCAAGTCAGTGTCCACTGTAATAGGTACTCTTGTTAGAAGGGATCTAAGTTGTAAGGATTTTCTTGATGGTGAAAGTTAGTCAGTGTACAGTGCAGTTCAGTGTCTGTTAAATGGAAGTTTTACGGTATAAGAGCCCTGTAAAACTCTAGTGGTGGTTCACTATATGGTGAACCCTATGCCACCCATGTGATGGGCCCTGCACTACCAACATGATGGAATCTGTGGTACCCATGTGCTGATTACCATATTCACATACAAGATAGCTGTGATAGCACAAGAGCTGTGAGTCAAACTAAGAATTTTCCATGAACAACCTTAATGAAAGCTTATCGAAACTTTCTTCTGCGATAAAGTGTCTACTCAGGTTGATTCAGCTTCTTTGAAAGTTTCTTGTGCTTGCCCCCATTGTCTAGAATATGATATGGTCCTTTCTTATACATTCACATCTGGACTAGACCTAGGCAAAATGTTAACTCCACTTGCTAAATTTGCAAATTCACAGATAGACATTTTCTATTCTAACTTGTCTCCTGCCCATAACTTCTGTGACATTCTACACAAGCTATGATCAGACATAAAGAGGGGATGGATGACTGGGAACTCAATTATATTTGGCGGATCCGGAACCCGGGTAAAAGAGAGGGCACTTATATATCGACAGCACACAATATGTGGTCGTGATTAGACTACTGGCTAGTAACCCAGGAAGTAAATAATTGGACACAAACTTTGAGACACCTGCCCAGAACGTTATAGGATCCCTCCCAGTGCTACTAATGCTGGCATTGCCAACTGCCTGTTGTTTCCAATGGAGACTCCAGGCGTCGTCATTAACGGACACGGTTTCAAAAATGGAGTGAAGACAGCGATCATGCACTATTTTAATGAAAATAAGGGCCCTGTAGACACAGCAGGTGCATTTTGGGAGGCCTTCAAGGCCATGATCCGAGGTACATGAATAGGAATTAGTGCTGGGGTCCTACAATCTTTGCGATCTCGATTATCTCAACTTGCAAAAAAACTCTACAAATGCTTGCGAGAACATATGAAGCTAACCCAAGACTTCAGACATTGGCGGATATTAGGACACACCTTAATGAATACACTGAGACCGCAGACCAAGAGATCCATTATTTGTCAGAAAGATGGGTGGCAACAGCATATGGCGAGGGAGACCTGCGTGCACCTTGGCTTCCAAATTAAGAGATATACCACAGGTACTAACTCTCACCACACAGGAGGGAACACGATACCATGCCTCCAGAGTGATCCTCAAATGCTTTTTGGATTTTTACGCTGAGCTCTACGTCAGGCATCAATCTGCAACACCGCATGAAACAGACGTATACCTAAGCTATCGGTTCAACCAATAACAGAAGAAGAGGTGGGCGACGCTATCTGCTCCTTACCTAATGGGAAATCACCTGGAAGCGACAGTATTCCAAGCAAATTCTATAAAGCCTTCTCAGACCTATTAACACCCCACTTACTAAAAATGTATTAGGAGGCTTATTACAACCAATCTCTCCACCCTACACTCCAGGAGGCACTATTAATTACACTGCTAAAACTCGGAAAATCACCTGAGCAGGTAGACTCATACCGCCATTATCGCTAATCAATACTGACGTTAGGATTTTGGCGAAGACCATTGCCTCTTGGCTTCAACTTCTATTGCAGGCCCTGGTGGTAAACAGAGATAATATCGATTCCAAAATATCGACTGGACATAATATCGAGTTAAAAATATAGACTAGACAAAATATCGACCAGACATAATATAGACTACAAAAATATCGAGTTATATCGATATTAATAGCCAAAATATCGAATCAAAAATATAGACTAGATTAATATCGACTATATAGAATATAGACAAAAAAAAATCAAAAATAAGGTACGTTTTTAATAATTTGTAATAATTGTGTAATATAAATCTGTAGCGGGTTGTGGGTTTATAGGGGAATAGGGTGGGAAGTAATTTAAATATAATAAATTAATTATGTAAATTAATAATAATTGTTAATTAATTATTAATTGGTAATTAATTAAAATATAATTGGTAATTAATAAGAATTGATTAATTGATAAATAATTAATTTTTAGTAAATTATTTTCTGTAGCGGGTTGCGGGTTTATAGGGGAATAGGGTGGGAAGTAATTTAAATAAAATTAATTAATTATGTAAATTAATAAGAATTGTTAATTAATTATTAATTGGTAATTAATTAAAATATAATTGGTAATTAATAATAATTGATTCATTGATAAAGAATTAATTTTTAGTAAATTATTTTCTGTAGCGGGTTGCAGGTTTATAGGGGAATAGGGTGGGAAGTAATTTAAATAAAATTAATTAATTATGTATATTAATAAGAATTGTTAATTAATTATTAATTGGTAATTAATTAAAATATAATTGGTAATTAATAATTGATTAATTGATAAATAATTAATTTTTAGTAAATTATTTTCTGTAGTGGGTTGTGGGTTTCTAGGGGAATAGGGTGGGAAGTAATTTAATTATAATTAATTAATTATGTAAATTAATAATAATTGTTAATTATTTAATAATTGTCCATTAATTAAATTTTAATTGGTAAATACAAGTAATTGGTATAGGAAATTAAATTTACTTGGTAATAATATTTCTATTAATTATATTTATTTATGAAGTTTTTACTTTTTCTACTGTTGCACTCACTGGAGTGGGAATAGTAATTTTTACCTCTACGCTATCCAACGCTTTCCCTACTGTTGCACCCACTGGAGTGGGAATAGTAATTTTAACCCCTACGCTATCCAACGCTTTCCCTACTATTGCACCGACTGGAGTGGGAATAGTAATCTTTACCGCTACGCTATCCAGCGCTTTCCCTACTGTTGCACCCACTGGAGTGGGAATAGTAATTGTAACCCCTACGCTATCCAGCGCTTTCCCTACTGTTGCACCCACTGGAGTGGGAATAGTAATTTTAACCCCTACGCTATCCAGCGCTTTCCCTACTGTGGCACCCACTGGAGTGGGAATAGTAATTTTAACCCCTGCGCTATCCAGCACTTTCCCTACTGTTGCACTCTTTGGAGTGGGAATAGTAATTTTTACCCCTACGCTATCCAACGCTTTCCCTACTGTTGCACCCACTGGAGTGGGAATAGTAATCTTTACCCCTACGCTATCCAGCGCTTTCCCTACTGTTGCACCCACTGGAGTGGGAATAGTAATTTTTACCCCTACGCTATCCAGCGCTTTCCCTACTGTTGCACTCTTTGGAGTGGGAATAGTAATTTTTACCCCTACGCTATCCAACGCTTTCCCTACTGTTGCACCCACTGGAGTGGGAATAGTAATTTTAACCCCTACGCTATCCAACGCTTTCCCTACTGTTGCACCCACTGGAGTGGGAATAGCAATTTTTACCCCTACGCTATCCAGCGCTTTCCCTACTGTTGCACCCACTGGAGTGGGAATAGTAATTTTAACCCCTACGCTATCCAGCGCTTTCCCTTCTGTTGCACCCACTGTAGTGGGAATAGTAATTTTAACCCCTACGCTATCCAGCGCTTTCCCTACTGTTGCACCCACTGGAGTGGGAATAGTAATTTTAACCCCTACGCTATCCAGCGCTTTCCCTACTGTTGCACCCACTGGAGTGGGAATAGTAATTTTAACCCCTACGCTATCCAGCGCTTTCCCTACTGTTGCACCCACTGGAGTGGGAATAGTAATTTTAACCCCTACGCTATCCAGCGCTTTCCCTACTGTTGCACCCACTGGAGTGGGAATAGTAATTTTTACCCCTACGCTATCCAACGCTTTCCCTACTGTTGCACCCACTGGAGTGGGAATAGTAAATTTTACCCCTACGCTATCCAACGCTTTTGCTACTGTTGAACTCACTAGAGTTGTTACAATACATTTTAACCATTTTGCTATGCTACGGTAAACATATTATATATGTTTATTTAATAATATGTTTATATATATATATATTATTTTTGTTATATTTTTTTTAATTTACATTAATTATTTATTTATATTACATTTATTTAATAATTTTAACTAATAAAGTTAATAAATATATTTATTATTATATTAGTTTTAACTTAATTTAAAGACATTTAAAAAAACGATATTTTGACAGTCTATATTTTTGTAACTCGATATTTTTGAGTCGATATTTTAGTACTTACCTGTTTGAAGATAGCCAGTCGATATTTTGTCCCTCTATATTTTATCATCGATATTATTGTATCTCGATATTTATGTGGTCGATATATTTTCAGTGATCCGGCCCTGGTACCACCAGACCAAGCAGGTTTTATCCCTTCAAGGTCTACCACACACAACCTCCGTACTATATTCGCTGTCACTCACCAGCTGAACCCTTAGCTGCCTGCGGCGGCAGTATTCCTAGATGCTGCTAAGGCATTTGATTCTATACAATGGCCTTATAAGTTCACGGTTCTGGACCTGATGTGAATGCCGCCGGCTTTCTTGAGATGGCTCCGCCTGGTATACACGGACCCGGTTGCCCGCGTACAGGTAAATGGCACAATATCAGAACCAGTGAGAATATGCAGGGGAACGAGACAGGGCTGTCCGCGCTCTCCGATTTTATTTGCCCTCGCATTGGAACCTCTGGCCTGTATTATAAGACAAAAGCATGCATCCGCAGCTTTAAGATTTCTGCAGCGGCCCCTTGTGATATCGCTTTATGCGAACGACATGGTGGTGTATATCAGAGAACCTAGAACAAACCTAGAACCCACGGTGAGGGAATATATCAAATTGAATGGTACTCTGGACTAAGAATAACCTGGAATAAGTCAATGATATTTCCATTAACACCAGACACTATGCCCCACACAGTAGAATACCCACAGAGCCACTAAAATACCTGGGTATCTGGGTATGTCGAGACCCAGAAGTGGTCATACGCCACAATTACGGTACTACTATTACAAAAAGTCTTGACCAAATAACAGGCTGGATCTGGCTCCCTCTTTCACTTCCCGAAAGACTAGTGATAATAAAGATGGTTATCCTGCCTGAATTCTTGTATCTGTACACAGGAACATTTTAAGACATTACAATCTTGCTTGACAACCCTTGCCTGGGCAGGCAAACAGCCCAGAATCAGTTGGCAGACACTCACACGTCCCTATACAATGGGTGGATTTAATGCCCCAGATCTTTACCTCTACTATCTGTGCACTCAAGCTCACTTTGCCCACTACTGGTATCACCCTCAAAGGTACACAGCACACACTGCCATTGAGCACGATGAAGCACACCCCCTACCTTTCAATGTGGTGCTTCCAGGGCTGGACTGGGAACCAAAACCGGCCCTGGCAAAGTGCTCGGCTGGCCCCCAATACCCCCCCTATGCTACAAAACAGGCCCTGTAACAAAAACGACCCCTATCCGTGCTGCACACCGGGGGATTGCCCGGTGCCCGCTACGGCCAGTCCCGCCCTGGGTGCTTCCATATGAGAGCCCGATGACCAACCTCAAATCTGCCAGTCCATTCAACAGCACAAACAGAGCATGGAAATTACTCGCTGCGCGAGCGAATAAGGCCCCACTATATGCTACTAAACTGCCTTTACTGCATCACCCCTCTCTGTCCGTCACAAGAGAAAGGGGAGCAATGATGATACTACAGGAGGCAGGGCTGAGAACCAATGGAGACGCCTTCTCCGTGGCATTCTTTTTCTCGCTCACTCTAATGCAGAGATTGGTATATCACAGATTAAGAACGGCAATGAAGGCGCTGCACCCCTGATTCGCCTAGGAACCACCTGAACTGCTGTCCTTGCAGGCCCTACTAATGTGCACTGAGAGGAAAAAACTGGTCACTAAATTATATAATACTTCACAGAGGGTTCGTAGTGACCCAATAGACGTAACCAGGGAGCGTTAGAATGCAACCCCGGATACACCTCAAACATTAGCGGACTGGGAGTTCTGCTGCAGGTTACAAGACGGACTCACATCTAATAGCAACCTCAAAACCATTCACTTTGAATATCTGCAAGAAGCTTAATACTCCCCCAGCAACTTCACAAATATGGCCTGCGGTCATATTCGACGTGTACGAGATGTGGGGCAACTGACGCAGACTTCCTACATTTAGCATGGACTTGCAATTCAATGGCACACTACTGGGCACAGATACCACAGACCATATCCAAAATGGTGGCGATACGAATAGAATGATCTCCCGCTGTGTGGCTATTGGGCCTTATCAAGGCCATACCACACACACAATGCAAATTATTAGCTGTAGCACTACTGTTAGCCAAGCGTAGAGTGTCTATATGCTGGATTGGGAAGAAGATACCGAGGCAGACAGGATGGATGCGAGATATAGCATACTGTAAAACTCAGCTGGAGACATATGCAGAAGAACTGCCTGCACCATTGAGACCAAAAGACTTTTGGGCCCTGTACGTGACATATTTGATATCCACAACCAGGGTAAGCGATAATTGATAGGAAATACTGGAAACTAGCGTGAGAAGAGATCCGAATATGGTAGGAGATAATATGTCGATATGCATACCATGACTTATAACACGAACGGGACTACTATGTTGGAGGCTTCTGTTGTTCTGAATGTTTTTTCTTTACGTATTCTGTTATTTACAATTTAACTGCTTCTGCTTAATTTCTTACGTGAGCATTCAGTGAAACATTGTACAGGCAAACGCCTATGCTATGATAAAAACCATAGTAAAAAATGTTTTTTGTTTAAAAAGGTATGCTCTGACATAAAAATTGAATGCAAGATACCACTATATCATATTTAACGATATTCACATCATTTGATATAATTTTCATTACATTTTGCAACACTTTGCAGAAAATGTCAATGGTGAGGATGGGGGTACTCAACCTGCTGTCCAAACCCAAGTGAAGTTGGCCTATACACCGAAAAAATGATGGCAGTGGATTTTCAATGGTAGCCAGCACCTCTATTATGTTTGCACGTAGGTTAAGCAATTGAAATCTTTTTAAGGCGTGCTCTATGTCTTTGCACCGTGCCATCCACAGTGCTAAAAAATATATACAGAATCCTCCATATATATAAACAATACAAAACAGTGACAGAGCACAGCACAAACAAGTGTACAACTGACTATTCACAGTCAGAAAAAATGATTTCTCCAACCTAAAGTAAAACACTCGTCTTTTATGTTGGGTTGGAGACCTTCCGTCTGAGCTATCATACTTGTTAACTACGATGGGAAAACAGCAGGTGCAGCTGTAGTTGTTCTTCTTACCTATACTGACTTTGGAAACCGCACACACGCTGCAACCCCTCCGTCTGAGCTACTATACTCGTGAAAACACGACGGGGACAGCAACCACGCGCAGCTGTAGCTGTTCACTTTATTCATTCCTACTTGGGGAACTAAGAACATGAGACTATTAATGCCGGTCTACAATTGGACGTCGTAACAGGGATCTGGACAATCGTCATCCATATCCCATATGGTTTTAGAACAAATTGAACAATCGTGGTTTTTAAGATAAGACCATTTGCTACATTTAAAGAAGCCTTAAAAAAGTCGCAAATGGCAACGAAACACGTGTCAGCTGTGACATTGCTGTAAAAATCTAGCAACAGTGGTGAAGATCAATGTGCTGAACAAAGTGTTACATTTTTTCTTATTTCCTTGTATTAAATATTTTTTTCTGACTGTGAATAATCAGTTGTACACTTGTTTGTGCTGTGCTCTGTCACTGTTTTGAAGTTGGCCTATGTTTGGACTGTCTCTGTCTTTGTGCTACACGGACCTGTTACTGCCTTTCCTGTGTGTTGTTGGGCTCATGTGCTGGAATGGAGCCTCAGTGTACGTTGTTACTGGCCCTTGCAAAGTTATTCTTCTATGAATAACTGGATAGTAGTAAACTGGCCCATCGTCTAGCCTGGTACTCCAACCCTTCCTCGGTCCTGGTCGGTACCCCACCTGCCCTATTTACCTTTTATGGTACATGCAAAAACAAGCATTAGAAATGCAATAGGTCTCGGATTTCTTTGAGTTAGAGGTAATGGCATTGTAAATGGCAATGTGTTTTATCCATGTGTTCACCCTGCACACACATACACTGCAGTCACTGTCACTCCGCAGTCACTATCACTCTGCAGTCACTCTGCACTCACAGTCACTCTGGCACTCACTCTGCACTCACAGTCACTCTCACACTCACAGTCACTCTTGCACTCACTCTGCACTCACAGTCACTCTCACACTCACTCTACACTCACAGTCACTCTCACACTCACTCTGCACTCACTCTGCACTCACTCTGCACTCACTCTGCACTCACAGTCACTCTCACACTCACTCTGCACTCACTCTGCACTCACAGTCACTCTGGCACTCACTCTGCACTCACTCTGCACTCACAGTCACTCTGGCACTCACTCTGCACTACCTCTGCACTAACAGTCACTCTCGCACTCACTCTGCACTCACTCTCCACTCACTCTGCACTCACAGTCACTCTCGCACTCACTCTGCACTCACTGTCACTCTCGCACTCACTCTGCACTCACGGTCACTCTCGCACTCACTCTGCACTCACTCTGCACTCACAGTCACTTTCGCACTCACTCTGCACTCACTCTGCACTCACAGTCACTCTCGCACTCACTCTGCACTCACTCTACACACACTCTGCACTCACAGTCACTCTGGCACTCACTCTGCACTCACAGTCACTCGGCACTCACTCTGCACTCACAGTCACTCTGCACTCACTCTGCACTCACTGTCACTCTGCACTCACTCTGCACTCACTGTCACTCTGCACTCACTGTCACTCTGGCACTCCCTCTGCACTCACTGTCACTCTGGCACTCACTCTGCACTCTGTCACTCTCACACTCACTCTGCACTCACAGTCACTCTCGCACTCACTCTGCACTCACTCTGCACTCACTGTCACTTTAGCACTCACTCTGCACTCACTGTCACTCTCGCACTCACGCAGCACTCACTGTCACTCTCGCACTCACGATGCACTCACTCTGTACTCAAATTACAACGTATCAAAGCGAGATTTACCTCGGCGAATCTATTCATAGAGTAATATTTCTGTTCTCCTGCACAGTCAAGCGCCCAAGTTTCCCATGGGAGACCCAGACAGTCACTGTAACTTACCAGTGTTCAAGACAGTCACTGTAACTTACCAGTGTTCAAGATAATGCAATATTGTATTTTGTCCAACAGAGAAGTCCCTATCAAAGTTTATACGTTTGGATAGAATCCGGGAGGTAAGGTGTCAGTAAAAGACTGCAGGCCCACTAAATGGGCAGCCACCCAGTAGCCTGTGCAGAAAACAGGCACCAGAATGCAACAAACAGCCTCAAAAATACCCTTGCAGCTAGGGGGAACTGAATGCCTACACTTCAAAACAACACTTGTGCAGGGATGAGGAGGTCTCTAGAACATGAGGTGATGGTCTAGCCTATATTTTGTAAATTTTGTAAGCTCCTCCCTCACAAGAAGTAGTTTATTTGTTTCTTATATTCAACCAATAAAATCATCGGGAGGTACCTATGTTCTCTTACAATTAATTTATATAGTATGGTTTTAATTGATCCGAGGTGTGTCATTTTACATTGCTGATAAGAATGTGGTTCATTCTGCCGCATAATTGTAAAGCTGGTGTTTTACTAACTATGGAATAAAATTGATTAAAACAAGCCAAGTAAAAAGATGTTCCACGAATACAGAAAATACAACCAGACCAGCACTGAGCATCATTTAATGTGCACGAGGCATCCTCCCGGCAGGTGAAAAGGGTGACGAGGCCAGGGTAACATTTGTAGTGAAAATAATCATTATAACAACAGTCCAAAAATAAAACACATTGCGTTTATTGCCATACTTGTACCGTTTCTAAGAACAGTAAAGAGCAAATACTACTATTGCCCAGTATAAAGGTGCCCGTTATGAGTGTGACGTGCCCATCTCACGTAAAATACTCTGCGTGTCATTTATACCTCGCAGAATAAATGGCACGTAGAGTGTGTTGCACTTGATGGTATGTTTAGTCAGTTTCTCATCATTCCCGATTTCGCTAAATAAAGAACCCGGAGAAGATTTTTTTTTTGCCCAGGATCACACAGTTCAGCCAAGCGTCGGAGCCAGGAGTGGAACCCCGTTTTCTTGACTTCACTCAATACTCAAACAAATCGTCCCCATTCATGGAGATAAAAGAAGAGGAGCCGGTGGGCTGGAAGCATCGGCAATGCAGTTAGCCGAAACTCGGAGGAGACGCCGGGGCACAAATCGATTTTTATACAAATAAACGGTAAATGATTTAGGGCCCGATGTAGGTAATTCTTATTTACCACTTCTTAAATACCGAATTTTACCGATTCGGTATTTAAGAAGTGGTAAATATGAAGGGGGGAGATGTAGGTATTTCCAGATGTGTAAATACCTAATCTTTAAGATTCGGTATTTACCGAATCTGGAAATACCGAATCGGTATTTCCTATTGATTCCTATGGGCTGTGAAGCCCATAGGAATCAATGGGCAATACCGATTCTGTAGTAAATACCGACTTTAGCAAGGGTGCAGGGGGTGTCAGTTTGACACCCTCTGGCACCCCAAAAATAGGCATGTGCGCCATGTGGCACACAGACATGCCCTAAGGGCATGTCTGTCTGTCACATGGCTAGGTGTGCATGCACACATGTGCATGCACACCTGAATTCAGTATTTTAACACCCAATTGGATTGGGTGTTAAAATACAGAATTTGTAGGGCCTTTGGGACTCTGAAGAGTCCCACCTACATCTGAGATTTACCGAATCGGTAAAAATACCGATTCGGTATTTTACAGAATCGGTAAATTTACCGAATCGGTAAATTTACCGATTCTGTAAAATTGTGCTCCTACATGCCAAATCTGTAATACCGGTCGGTAACGGCCGAAAATACCGATTTTCGGCCGTTACCGACCGACCTACATCTGGCCCTTAGCTCGGTGCGACAGTCTGCGCTGTGTACCTGAAGGCCGGCACTTTTGTTTAGAAAAAAACAAACTTTTCTCACCAGTTACGAAGTGAGTGCCAGACTTCTGCAAGTGCCATTCTATAAAAGTTTATAAACTTTCTGATCTTAGACAAACTTCCCTGCGTTGGCATGTTTGTCCGACTTTCAGATAAGAAGGCAGCTCTTCGGGACGGGCTGCATGGTTTAAAGATTTAAAGGGTGTGCTCGAAATGCAAATAACACACACCACCACAGCTCATAATCGAACGCACGTGTGCAAACCGCATCTAGCCCTCTCTGCCTATACATGATATCCAGTTAACGCCTTTGCTAGCTTCTCAGGGCACCACTACGCATACGCAAGAAACCTTCGCATGCTTCATTCGCTGCCCCAATACTCTTTATTTCAGTTTTATTTTATAGCAAAAAAAAGAATGAAATTGACGTGCTATATATGTAACGCAATGATTGTATACATCTGTACCAAGTTACTCGCAGAAAGTATTTTGTACACATATCAGGATTAAGGATGTATATTTAAAGAGCCGCTGACAGGGAGAGCTCTGTGAAATGGATTACAAAAAAAAAAAAAACTTGCGCCCAGCATCTGTTTTCAATTACCGCGGCCCCTGACAGCCGCTATAATTGACGAAATATGGCCTTCTCGTGCGCGTGACCGCACACAATATGCAATAGGCGGAGCTACTCTACCGCCTATAGCCTATTGCGGGCTCTCTTCTAAAAAAACACGCATGCGAGGCCCAATTGCCATGCAGCTGGCAAAAAGGACGAAAAATCACGAGCAGCCAAGAATCTTTTAGGTAGCTTTTCGGAGATGCTAACTACAGGACTCTTGGGCTCCACCCACACTGCTACGTAGTGTGACGTAGGTCCGAGCCCTAAAAAAGAGAGGATTTCGTTTTAGGTCGGGCAAGAAACCGCTATAGCCAGCTGATCAATCACCTCAAAATCACAGAGAGGGGTTGTGGGTCAGTTCTCATTAGACCATGCTTGCTTTGTGTCATCCTCTTCAGACATTGCATATTTGAAGTGACATCACATTTTGCATCACTACACACCAGAGAAATTGGGAGAAGGGATTGTTAGTGATGACCTAAGCATTTAGCAGATCTTAATATTGTTCAGTAATAATGGGAAAAATGTCATCCCTAGCATCATACAAAACTCGTGTGAGTGCTACCGGTGGGTCACGAAACCAGAGCAGACTGATGATACAGGATTTCAGCCTGTGCTCGGGTTTAGCCATTTACTTCTGCATGTGGGAAGCTGTGAGTCAAGTAAAGTATGAGTGATGCAAAAAAAATATTGGAGCACTGATCATTGAAATGGCTCAGCCGGCAAACACTATATAAAAGTGAATGGATCCCACCTATGTTAGATGGACGCCTAAAGGAGGCAATGGCACTGCCGCCATCTTAAAAGAGGAGATTCCCCTCCTGATCGCATAGACGTTACCACCTGGGCCATTTCACGTTCTTTTGCTGGCTTCTGTGTTCAGCAAAAGGGAAATGTTGCAAGGAGTGACTGGAACCAGAGTGGAGTGACGTGAGATATATGCGAGGGTCTTCTCTATTCTTAATCTTTGTATCCTTGGAGTAAGGGACACCATTTTTAGGTTTCAACTGGGGACAACCAGGGGCCCTCTGGTTGTCACTTGAAGCACTGCTGGCAGCTACACTAAGGACTTCTGACTCCAAACGAACATCTAGCAACCATTTAGACACATCATGTAGCGGATTGTAGTAATGCGCCTTTGCGAAGTAATTTAACAAAGGGATAACCTTGTGAAAATATTATCAATCTAAAAATGAGCAAATATTCAACACTTTCCCCAAGTAAATATTAGGAAGTTGTTATTTACTATATTTATGTTTTTGGATTTATAGAGCGCATAGCTGCCCAAGGGCTTCCCAGTGCTGAGGAGAGGTGGCGATGTGAGGGAAATAAGAGTTATCAAGGGAAGAGCCATGTTTTTAATTGTTTCCGAAAAATTAGTTCATCTATCTCGTAACAGTCGCATTTCTTTGGGCAAGGATTTCCACAGCCTGGGAACCAGATGTGACAAAGATCCTCCTCCCTATCCAGATCTTTTTATCCTTTTCGTCTTCACGGACAGATCTGAGGAGGATTTCAGAGACCTTCCAGACTATCCGAAAAGTCTAACGGCTACTGCTATCTCTCTAACTACTGTAGAGCCGAAACATGAAAAGTTGTGGTCCTTTAAAGGAGAACAACCTTCAATATAAATAGATTTAAAAAATAGTTTGATGCACAGAATAAAGGCACCATCTAAGCACCAGTATACATATTAGGGTGCCATTCACAGCTACCATCGTTGGCATAACCGAAACCTGGCATATTTACATAGACCAAATCAAACAAGAGAAGGGGGGGACCAGGAGCTGTTATGGTCCAGTGCCCGTACTCCAAATCAAACGTTATAATCAAATAAGGGGATCACTGTTCCATCGGTGAATGTGCAGTGGAGTCACATACACACCCCGAAAAAAGGAGAAGGAAGAGGTTGGAGATCCTATAGAAGGAGAGAAACTAGGTTCGGTCTAGGGCCCTCTCAATGTGAACAACAGGGGGGGAGGGGAAGGCCACTCTTTGTCTCTTGTTGCCCTCACACACCCCGAAGGATGTCATGCTTCATCATCGGGCGGTGCTCCTCGTCGGGCCAGCGCTGCAATGCCCTATGGGTCCCCCGAAGGGTCGCTTTGGCAGGGATCTTTTAAGAGAACAGTCGTAAGATGAGTGCGGGTATGTGGAGAGCGTCCTACTTAGTGCTGGTGCAAGTGAAAAAGTGGGTTAAAATGGCTAGGGGATACCAGAACGCAATCATTTTAATAGTGAAATATGGGTTCCCCTGTCATGATAAAAAACCTGTTACGGTTGGGTGTTACAATGTGGGTATTAATGTACCGTAGGTAATATAACGTGTGGTCAGGTCGACATGTTTCGTGCTAGCGTGGTCAGGTTGATCGAGTGCGCTTCATCAGGACCAGTAATTACCTAATGGAGCAACAGTAATTTTAGCAGTTATCTCCAGGCTTCTGGCACACCTTCAGATCATTTTTGGAAATGTGTCTGGCAGCCTTTCGCTGTTGGGAGAGACTTGTGCCTATGACTAAGCCTGGGCGGAGTTCGTGGAGTTCTGCTATGAAGTGCAAAAAAACCTCTGCCACGCTACGTGGTGCTCCGCAAGCCGTGGAGTGAGTTAGAAAAAATGCTGTACACAGTAATTTTCAGCGCCGGGTGTTTGTCTGCGCTGTGAAATGAATGTGAATGGCACCATGCACAGCGCAAGCGGGCGCTGCTTCCTTTCTGCCGCCCGAGTAGATTTTCTACTCAAGTGGCAGCTTTCTCAACTCGAACGGACGGTTTCTCAATGCGAGCGGTAGTGAGCATACGGGGCCACTCGCATTGAGAAATCCGTGCGTCCGCGTTGCGAAATCTCGCAGTGAGGTTGATATCCCTCGCTCGCACACGCCAACTTGACGTCGGTGAGCGTGAATGAGGAAAATATTGCTGGGAGTTGGATTTTCTGCGCTTGCACTCTCCAACTTGATGTTAATGAGCGCGAGCGAGGAAACAAAATGGAGCAGTGTTTTTTGGAACTCCGCGAGTGGAGTGCGGAAAACTCTGCAACTCCGCGAGTGGAGTTCTTCGCCCAGACTTACCTACGACCAATGAATCAGTGCTTCCACTGACCCTACCCCAAAATCTCGAGGCTTTTTCAGATGTTACAGAAAATAGCTGCCACTAAAGTTTGAAAACACCAAGCCATTTTGTGTTATTTTACTGACATGTTGTATGGTCGAATCAAGAAGTAAGCGAGACACTGAAGCTTCAAGCCTTACTCCCGTCCAGTCTTTATATCTACGATTAATCTGGCTACTTATTAGGCCTATGCTGATGTTTGAACAATTAATACATCAGAACCACACAGGTGTGCCCTGTAATTTTGTATTATGCACCAGATGATTGAAACGAAGTAAAGGAAATTATTAAAGCTATTCTTCTCTGGTTATCTTTACTCTACTTTACCGCTGGTCTCTTTTTGGTGATTAGTTAGTTCATGTTTTATTTTTATGAACTTGATGTAGAAATAAAATGTATTCTTCTTTCCGCTGTGCACTTGTTTGAATTTTTTTATCCAGACATTCCATTGCCACCCAAAACCTAAGTTTTAGGCTTGACACGCTGCCCTTGTCAGAAACTTGGATGGCTTTGGTGGTACCTTCCTACCAAGAGAGTTGTGAGAGCTCAGCACATTTTCCTGTCTACTCTTTTTCCTTACAAGGCCATGAGGCTCACTTACAGCTACATATAACCTGCATATTACAGGAGTTGGCTGTAGCAACACAATTACCCCTCAGTGACTGAGAGAACTCTGCATGGAGGGCAGTACGCAGAATGCTGCCTCTATCCGCTGCCCACCTCCGGCCAGCCTATAGCCAGCATGGCACAGCATTGCCTCCCTTCCTCGAAGCAATACATTAGGCTTGGTCTCATCTGCCCCTTGTTACTATAGCCTTATAGCGGGCTATACCCAAGAGACCGGGACTTTAATAGCCGGTATAGCCTTGCCACGAAGGGCTATAAGGCTATTAGAACATTCTGCCACTAGAGGGCAGAATGTTCTAACAAATAAAACAAAGGCCTCTCGAAGTTCGAGGGGATGTAAATCCCCTTGAGCTCCGAGAGGCCCTTGTAAAACATTGGAATGTTGCTCTGCAGACCTTTACCGGCCCGTTGTAGCATGGAGCACTCCATTGTCTGCAATGGGGCGCCCAACATTCCAATGTTCTAATTATGATTACATGGAACAACATCAGGGGTGGTGGAGAAATAGCTCCTTCGGCACATATCAGTGGGTTCATGGGAAATGGGAGCATGTGAAACTTGGCATGTGCACACGCCAACTTGGAAAGAGCAGCCTGACAATATCTCAAATGGGGAATGTTGTAAATAACAATACATGTAAATGGAGACATGAAGAGGCCTTTGACATACTTGTGAGTGGTATCTGAGGAGCTGGGCATTTTTAGGCTGCAAGTACCTATAACTAGAGATGTTGGAGAAGCTGGCACCTGAGACTGGGCCTACAGACCCTTATAATATTGCTATTTTATTTATTTATTTATTTTATTTAAAAGGTTTTATATAGCGCTGCTGGACCCAAGAGTATCAGAGCGCTTTACATAGTAAATAAACATGCTAAAATACAGAATACAATAGTCAATGAGCAGAAAAATTAAAACAAGATAAAAACATTGCGTTAAATGGGTGAGGGGGCAAAGGAACAGAGGGATAGTAGAAGGGACAAGGGGAGTTAAAAATTAGGGAGAGAGCGGGGGTGAAGTGAGGGAGAGTGAGTGGAAAAGGGGGAGAGGGGTTAGGTAATAATAGCAAATCAGAGCAAAGAGGTAGAGAGCGGGGACAAAAGTCAGTAACATTAAGAACCCCAATATTTATTGAGGAGGAGAACTTTGAGTCTTGTTTTGAAGAGAGGGTAAGAGGGGTTCCAGATCGTAGGAGCGTTACCAGAGAATGCACGAGATTGGGTCTTATTGCATTTTAATCTGGGAGGGATAAGGACAAGGGCGTTTGTGCTCCTCAGGGACCTGGAGCACCCTGCCTTTTGTAGTTTGCTTGAAAGGAAGGAAGGGGTGTTTTGGTGAAGAGCTTTGTGCGTGATGCAGGCAATCTTGTAGGTGGATCGACCTTCAATTGGGAGCCAGTTTAGGTTTTTAAGGACAGGAGAGATATGGTCAAACTTTTTACAGGCAGAAATAAGTCTGGCCGCTAGGTTGAGAACAGATTTATTCGGTGCTAGATGGACTTTAGGGGTGCCAGCAAGAGTGGCGTTACCATAGTCAATCCTGGAAAGGACAAGAGATTGGACCACGATTTTGAAATCATCTGCTGGAATGAAGGGTTTGATTTTTTTGAGGTGGTGAAGAGAGAAAAGAGCACTTTTTGCTGCATTTTTAATGTGGGGAGATGAGAGAGGATGTCATTGTGGGATTTGATCCTATAGTATAGTTGAGTATCGTCGGCATAGAGGTGGTAACTGATTTTGGCTTCTTTGAGAATGAGGGTGAGTGGTTCCATAAAAAGATTGAATAGGGTTGGTGAAAGGATAGACCCTTGCGGGACACCGAGTGAAACAGGTTGAGGTTTGGAGAGGCAATGACTGAGCTTAATTTGTTGTGATCTATTTTGAAGGAACGAGGAGAACCATTTGAGTACAGTGCCTTCAAAGCCAAAGCGATCTTTGAGGGTGTTAAGATGGGTGAGATGGTGGACAGTATCGAAAGCAGCTGAGAGATCGAGGAGGATTAGTAGTGAGGATTCGCCTTTGTCTAAAGAGCGATGAATGTCATCTGTAATATTGAGCATAGCAGTTTCGGTGCTGCACCCTAAAACCAGATTGGAAAACATCAAGGAGATTGAAGAAGATGATATGGTCATCTAATTGAGATAGAACACATTTTTCAAGGGCTTTAGAGAGGAGAGGAAGGTTTGAGATAGATTGTTCAAGTCGTTAGGGTCAGCGGTGGGGTTTTTAAGAATGAGGGAGATTTGACCTAGCTGAAGGGAGGCAGGAACACAGCCAGTGGACAGTGAGGAGTTGATGATATCGGTCCATAATGGGGCAATGATGTATTTGAGTTCTTGAACTAAATGGGCGGGGAGGGGGTCATTGGAGTGAGAGGATGGTTTGAGTTTGGAGATGATGTTAATGATGGTGGTTTCTGATATTGGACTAAATTCGTTCCATAAGGCCTAGTTTTTGGAAAGGAGATCAGTCCGAGATGAGTCAGGATGGGGTATAGCAGGGAGGGTATGAGATGAGTCGAGATGGGGGGGGGAGAGGAGGCCAAAAGTGGATTAGGAATGTTCGGGAGGGGGTTTTGGTTGAGGGGAGGTTGGAGACAGAGAGGGGGGGAAGAGAAAGATAGTTCGATGTTGTTGACTTTATTCGAAAAGAAGGTGGCAATTTCTTCGCACCTTTCCACAGAGGCTGCTAATTTAGGAGGGCCAGAGGAAGTTTGTTTTTTAACGATGTTAAACAATTCTCTGGGGCGGTTTCTGGCCTGGTCAAGTTGTGAGCGGAGAAAGGAGACCTTTTCGTTGAAGATATGTTTTTTGTAATGGGCTCTGGTGGTTCTCAGGAGAGCCAGGTTGTCAGCGGAGGGATGACTCCTCCAAGCACATTCTGATTGTCTGAGGGCCTGTCTTTCATTATTGAGTTCGGCGTTGAACCAGGACTTGGGAGGGATGTTTTTTAGTTTTTTTTATTTAATTGGGGCAATTAGGGCAAGGGCACTAAGAATAGAATTGTTGTAATGGTCAGTAAGGTCGTTGGTGCTATGAGAGGGAGGGGGGAGAAGTAAGCGAGTTTTAATTGCGGATTCCAATTTGCCAGGTGGGATAAGGTGAAGATTGCGAGTGGGTTTCATAGGTAAAGTACTAACGGGGGCGGGGCGAGTGATGGGGAGACTGTACCTGGGCATGTGGGCACTACTAGCCTTATTTGCACCTGAACAATTCATACTGTACTTTTATTTCAGGCGGTAGTAACTGAGGTCTGCAAAATTAGGAAAGCCTCTAAATATATCCTGCAAGAACTATATTGTCATGATCTGTGGGACTTCCCTGAGGATTTGAAAATAACGAATGCTATGCATGCCTACGTGTCTTAACGAGAGAGATGATGGCTGAGAAATGGCGAGAAAGCTGCTGCTAGATCTGAAGCTATTCCTTATTTTCAGCCTAAGGTGGTGGAGGGAATGAGATGTGGAGACCCATGACCCATCAATGAGGAGTTATTACGCAAAATTTCGATCTTTTTCTTTCCGATCCTTTTAAGAGACCTTATGCCTCACCCAGGAGATTCGCCACATTTCCTATTATGTTGCTGTTTGTGCTAAAAAAGTGCAGATGTTTTCGCTCTGGAGAGTCCTTTACGCACGGAGTCCTGTACGCTGATTCCTGGGATGTGCTTGTGACAGGAGATCAAGGGGACCATGTTATCAGCCACGGTCCGTGCAGGTAACAGCGGTGGGGCCGCGTTGGGGGATTTCGAGGGACGATGCAGAGGGAAAATTAATGAATGCAACACTTTTGATAAATGAGGCCCGAGTGTATCGATGATGTCGGGAAAGCAAGGGGAGTCAATAGTCGGGGAACGTAATGGGGAGTAGGTGGTGGACATCTTATATGACTGAGTGGCTGATTCATGTATACTGGGCTGGAACAGTGACTGGGAAGCCCACGGAGAACCTGTCGCAAGCAGGGGTGCAACGCAGGCCCCTGCAATCCCTGTGGTGCACGTTGGTCCCCAAGAATGACACGCATTTATGGAACTTTCATAAGTCCATACTAACGCTTTAAGCAGCAGCATCTGCTTATCTCCTCTGCCCTTTCTATTTAAATAGTTTAAGTCGGTTATCTTATGTCGGTTGCTGATGTCTGTTGGCTTATAGCGAAACAAAACACAATTAATAATGTACAAGACATTGCAGAAAAGCACCCCCCCTGCCCTGTCCACTTTCACACATCTTCTTTCCCTGTGGTTCACAACAAAGACACCTTAATCTTTGAAGCACACAAGTGTCTCTTTGCAGCACAGACACACTGCCAAGTTATTCCCCATTGCCAAAACAAGCATTTGCTGAACGGTAGGTACAGGAACAATACCATAAAAATAGAACATTCCAAAATGGCTGCAGTCTATGGATCTTCCCCACCCACTGTATCGCAGCAGAAGCTGCGACGCTAAATCAGGCCCTTCATGAGTTTCCATACAGATAACTGGGATACTGACTTCAACCTTCAATTGACGGCTTTTAGTAAACCTTTACTAACTCATTTAGTCTCAGCCGTGCACAGCAGGGGTTCCATGAGGGGGTCTTCTCCTGGGCCTGTGGTCATGGCTGCAAGGCCTGGGCTTCAGAATACCCTGAAATCAACCAAATCTATCTCAATCTCGCTATGCTTTTGTTTAATCATTCTCTTCGGTAGGGGCAGTGATGTCATCAGTGATGTCAGTGGTGTTGTCATAAGTGGTGCCATCAATTATGTTTCTTGTGATGTTACCATGATGGCACGTGTGATGCAGTATGCAATTATGCGACACGGGCAGGGGGGGTAATGCAAATTCTGGTTTGTACCATAGGTGGTAAATTTGAGTGGTTTTACGCATTCTAAGCAGAACCGTAACTCACTTTCTATCTGTGGTTTTTTTCCTAGTAAAATACTGGATTTTTTTAAATTATACATTTAATCAGCTTTCCCTCAGTATGTACGGCCTCCGGAAAAAAATTCTCCTGCCATTGCCCGTACAGTAAGGATTTGAGCCAACCCTTATTGAACTTCAATTTAATGGTGTTTTACAAACATATCACATAATTTCCAGAGAGGAGGAAGCAATAGCTATTTCTAAAATAGTAAAACAAACATATCAGTACCTATGGAAACTTTCAAAAAAGTTCTGTTCCTTTCTGTTCCTGGACCTCAGCCATGGTGCTCCAAAGCTGAGGACAGATCAGGTCTTGTGGTCCAGCCCGTGTGTCTCTGTACTCCCCAGTAGGCCTTCCTGTCCAGGCCCTGTCCCAAGAGCCACTTGCTCACTGTCTTGTGGAAGCAATTTTCCAAGCAGAGCACACATGAGGTAAAATGAGGAGGCGTGAGCAAGAGAATGGAAAGAAGAGCAGTGAGCACCATAAGAGCCATTGCTGGCAGAGCACAGGAGCGCAACAGAATGCAGATCACCACCACATTAAAAGAAAGAAAAACTGAAGACATGCTACAGCTGGAGCGCGGGTCCTGGTGCTGCGAAAACACACTTCTGTTCTCCCTTCATGATGGGCATGTGCAACTAAGGTGAGTTATATAGGTTTGTGGCAATTAGTCCAAAGCAGGTTACACTAAAACTTACAACACATAAGTTATCCATGTAAATTAAGAACAGGGTTCGCTGATGACTAAATGACACACGAGCACAAGGAATCAAAATGTCACTCTTGTGAAGTCTAGCCTTCTATAGTTGATGTTTGTGCTATCCATCATTCTTGGTCATTTCCAAATGATATTACCCACTTAATGGAATGCATGAATTAATCTAAGCCACTGGGCCAATGCCCCGTTCTGGACAAAAATCATCAACTCCTCCCTCGCCTCAGGCTCTGTACCTGATTCCCTCCAACTACGACAAATCACTCCCATATTGACAAAACCAGGGGCTGACTCTATGATCTCAACAAACTCAGACTTATCTCGAACCTCCCGCTCCTGGCCAAAACCATGGAGAAGGATGTTCTACAACAACTTAACCAACATATAGAAGATTATAACTTCCTCAGTCCCTTCCAATCAGGATTCAGACAAGGCTGTAGCACAGAAACGGCCATGCTCAATATCTCTGATGACATCATTAGAACCTTAGACGAAGGTGAAGCATGCTTACTCATCCTGCTTTACCTAGCAGCGGCTTTTGCCACTGTCAATCACTCAGCTCTCCTTGAGACCCTCAAGATCCATTTTTGTATTAATGGCACTGTACGTAAATGGTTCTCATCTTTCCTCCAACACCGTTTACAACCAATTAAAATCAACTCCTGCCTCTCCAAACCCACATGTTTGCCTTGGTGTTCCCCAACGCTCAATACTATCCCTTTCCCTCAACAATCTCTTCATAGAACCCCTTACAACCATTCTGAAGCAAGTAGGGGTCAAGTACAACCTATATGCTGATGACACGTAACTCTACTACAAAATCAAATCACCTAGTGGCATCCTACACCTCAAACGCCACACTAACCAAAATTCAAACTTGGTTTAATTTGAATCACTTAAAGTTGAATCCAAACAAAACTGAATTAAAATGGTTCACCCTGAAGAGTGACCTCCAACCAATCCAGGAGTGGCTTGAGAACCTGAATGCCCTAAATTACTCCCTCACCCTGTCCAACTCAGTAAAGTCCTTAGGCATCGCCCTTGACCGGAACTTGACAGTGAAGAATCACATCAAACACTCAGCCAAAGGAGCACTATTCTCATTGAAACACCTCAAGAAAATTAAACCTTTCATTCCCCCGACGACTTCCAGACAGTTGTAAAATCTTTAGTTCTCTCTAATATTGACTATGGAAATGCCATCTTCACAGGGACGCCGAAAATTCAACTAGCTTCCCTAAGATCAGTTCTGAACAGCCCGACTCGTAACTGGTGTTAAACGATTTGAACACATAACTCCAGCCCTCAAGTCCCTTAACTGGCTGCCCATTGAAGGAAGATGTATTTACAAGACTGCCTGCATCACACACAAAACCCTCCACATTCCCGAACTATCTAGATAACAAACGTACGATAGCTGAAAGAACCAGAGCTCTGAGAAGCTCCACATCACTCTTTCATGTTCCTCTGAAACTGACAAGGAAAGCCAACCAGGCTCGCTCCTTCTCTGGAAATTCACCCAGGATATGGAATGCGCTACCTAGAGAACTCCGTTGCAACCCCCTCCTTCTCCTGCTTCAAAAGAGACCTGAAACTCCTTCTCATCAACAAATATCTTACCACTCACGCCAACCGACCTATGCTCCAATAGCTCACTCTCACCAAGACCCGACAGCATGTCAGTTGGTTTCTGACTGGTTTAGCTGCTTAATAAGTTTGCCATCAATGAAAGGATCAGTTCACTGGTCACCTATTTGTTGGTTATTACTATGTTTGGGCGTTAAACTGATACTATTGATGGGGGTGTTAACAAGTGTAAAATGAGAAAATAATGTAGTAATACTATGACAAAATGTACTGCATTACACTACATTCTTTTTTTACCTCATCACGTTTTCAACCCTGCTACATAATGGGGCTGTCCTCTGCTGCATAATTACAGTGGCCCTGTGTATAGCCTCTGCACCAAGCAGAAGTGTATAGCAGTCTTGGCTCTGCTAATTTAATCAACTGGCAAATAATAATCTCCCTGTGCCTCGTTCTGTGATTTAACATTTTGACCGCACTTTGAAATAAACTTGCAGGGCATACCCTCACTACAGGTCATGAGAATAGGTTTCAATCACTCATACAAGGCTGCTTGCATCTCAGCAGCAGAAGGCTCTAATGGAGCAGCTTTGTGCCGTTATTAGCCTAGGAGAGGCCCTTTGTTTCGTGAGCATCACACTTATGGTGTAGAGCTGCGAGGCCCAGTGGACGAGGAGTCCCTTCCCAGTGCCTGGCAGTCATGGCACAGTGTGGCGAGGCCTTGGGAACCGCACCCCTTCATTTATAATTTCCAGAGCTATACATGATTGCGAAGCATTGGGCCTTGCAGCGCTACATCACATTTGTGAGGTCCAAGGCAGCGGGCCTTCGAGGTGAGGGTCGTATGTTGGTCGGCTGGGCGGGAGGCTCTGGGCAGCTGCCCACACTGTCCATGTCTAGCGCGACTCTGATGTGCGGTACAAAAGGGAGTGGTGATGGACGGAGCATCTGAACCAATCAAACACTCACACCCAGTCAACAGATCTGGGTGTAATCCATCACCGTTCTTTAGCCCACTCTGCCATCCCAGTTCAGACGTGGCCATATGCAAATCAGTCTGACCCACCCCCTTATGTACGACTCTGATGTGCAGCAGAAGGAACGCTTCTTGCCACTGCGGGTGCTCCAATTCATCTGCATGCAGCATTCTACCTCTTCTACAAAGCTGCCCGCTCAGCAGGGGAAGCGAAGTATGGAGCTCATTGGGCAGTGATTATTATGTGTTTTTTTTGTCATTTTATTTATTACGTTTTCCAAAGGGCGGTGATTATTGTGTTAAAAATGTCAGAAGTTGACAGATATTAGTGCTTAAAATATCAGATCTCTGGAATATTTGCTGTTTTTTGACCACGGTCAGTTCATCTTCGTGGCCCACCCATCCTTGTTTATGGACCTCCCAGAGCAAGAATCCTAAAGCCAGGCTTGTCTGCAACCGGTGCCTTTCTTAAAATGCGGACTCCAATCCCAATTTCTGCCCCATTTATCCTCTTTGCTAATTTCTTAGCAGCAGAGTTTTCAAAAAATAAATGAATACTTTGACAGTTTTCATGAGTCTGCCACTTGTGACTCCAACCCTTTCTGCTGATACACCTTGACCCATGATGTATGGGTTACCAGAGTTAACTTTCTGGTTCAACCATATTCCTATAGTGCAATTATGCCATTGTTTAAACAGACCACCCCAGGATATTACGGCATGAATTCACAACTTTTGCAGCACAAATATGGGGATTTTGTGGCACAAATATGGGAATTTTGCTGCATTTTTCCCCACTTTATTTAGCAAATACATTTTTTTAAATGCCCCCCTGGGCCAACCATGTGCTCTGATGTGGCAGGTCCAAATAAACAAAATTAAATACCGCCCTGCAGAGCCTGGGCAGAAATAAATTTGGCGCCCTTGCTGATGGTAGTGAATTAAATAATGCAGCAGGGGGTCCCTTTTGTGGTCACTGGTCAGTACCTGAATGATGAGGGACTGGCCCCTGGACACAAACATCCCCCTACCCCCCCAGCTCACCTAAAATGCTGATAACTAATCTGCCTCAAGCAGATGATGGCTTGGTTGATGTGTGCCAGCAGGGGTCAGAGGGTGAGGGGAGGGCACGGAAGTGGCATTACAAACATCACCTGCCGTATGATAATGAAGGGCTAAACCCACTTCAACCTGGCAAATCAGAAAGGAACAGGCATGGATAAGTACAAGGCTGGAGCAAGATGAGAAGGGTGCTGCTGTTGGCATAACTTTAATGCACACGGCGCCCATACGCCCTGCAGAAAATTGGCACCCTGGGCCTGGGCCCAGCTCACCCATGCTAAAGGCTGGCCCTGCTCACCTGGGCCCACGGCACACGGGGCATGCAACTGGCCACAACATTCAAAAAATTAATGCCACCCTGGGCCCACCTCGCAGGTGTGCGGTGGGCCCAAATTTAAAAAAAATGTAATGCCCCCCAGGACCACCACACATGGGGCACACACAGGTCGAAAACATTAAAAAAAAAAAGAATGCTACCCTCGACTCGCTGTATGGCCCATGTGCGGTGGGCCCAAATTAAAGAGAATTAAATGCACCCCTGGGCCCGCCGCATGCGGGGCACAGGTCTGGCCCAAAACATAAAAAAATGAATACCACCCTGGGCCCGTCACGTGCCCCATGTGCGCCGGACCCAAATAAAAAAAAAATGAAATGCCCCCTGGGCCCGCCACACACAGAATACTTGTCAAACCCAAAACATTAAAAAAATAATGCCACCCTAGGGCTTGCCACATGCCTCGTGTGCGGTGGACCCAAAGCATTAAAGAATAAATGTACCCCATGGCTAGCTGCACACGGGGTACTCCGTGGGCCAAAAACATATTTAAAAAATGAATGTCACCCTCAGACCACAGCGTGTCCTGTGTGCGGCCAGCCGAAAACATAAAAAAATAGAAAGGCCCCCAGGAGGCCGGGAATGAGATAACTACCTACCTGGTGTCCCCCAGGTCTCCTAGGTGGGTGAGGTCAGGTGCAGCAGGGTCGTTGTCGACAAAGGAATGAACAGCAGGGCAGGTGAGGAGTAAATAAACGACACCTCGCCTGCCTGCTGTGAGAACCCTGCTTCTATTGGCCCAGTGGAAAGCCACTGTACCAATACAAGGGAGGGCTCGCATTCCTTTAAATTTCGCTGGCACTTTTGCAAAAAGTGCTGCCTTTTTACAAAAGTGACGATTTCAAGATTTTATTGCAAATCCCAAAATCTGTTGGAAAGAGTAAGCAGAAAAGGGTTCGCTGTTGATCTATTCAACAACAATAAACAGAGCTTGCTCAATATCCAATACGTAAGGCAGTTCTACGCCATTTATGGTGAGAATAACGTCACTGGTCATGGGAGAAAGCGATGAAGAGATGATAGGAGGCATCACTCATTAGGTCATGGATAATTCTGGGCGAGGGGGCCTTTGTTAGTAGATCCTGTATTTTGTGAGCGAGTGCAGTAGAGCGAAAGAAAGGAGGGCCAGATGTACGAGCATTGGAATTTGCGACTCGCAAACTGCGACATATAGTGAGTCGCAAATTGAGAGTCGCGTAATCCAATGTACAACAGTGTCTGAGACACTGTTTGTGATTCCCAATGGGGTCGCAAATTGCATGCCTCATGCATATTAATGAGGCTGTCGCAATTTGCGACCCCATTTGGAATGGCTGGCACACCCAGGGATGGTGGTCTGCTGGGGTCACCAGACCTCCATGTCAGGGACTGCTGTTGAATAAAGCAGTTTTATTTTTAAGTGCAGCCCGTTTTCCTTAAAGGAAAACGGAAGGGATTAAAAAAATTAAAATTAAACTTTTTCATTTTTTAAGGGCAGACAGTGGTCCCTGGGACCACTGCCTCCCCTTAAAAAATATTTGTGCATGCATTCCCAAAGGGGAAGGGGTCCCCTGGGGCCCACTTCCCATTTGCGAATGCTTTACCACCCTTCTGGGAAGGGTAGTAAACTACGAGTGTTTTGCCACCGCAATTGCGGTCACAAAACATTCTTTCATAGGTGTTGGAGTCGCTATTAGGCAGGGACGCCCTTGGCACGCCCCTACCTAATAGCGAGTCGCTAACTGATTAGCGACACACAAAATAGGGTTAGTACATTGGCCTGACATATTTTGCAGTCGCAAAGGGGCTAAAGTCCCCTTTGCGTCCGCAACATTTGGTCGCACATGTGGCCCAAAAGTGCGCTGCAATACAATTAACAAAATTACAATTAACAATATTAGAAATAATATCAAAGACTCTGAAATAATAATTAATTATAAAAGGTCAAACACCGACGCGAACCCCAAAAGGATTACACGTTTCACACGTGAAGTTGATCGTGCACCGAAAGGAGAACCCCTGAGCTAAACCTGGCCCGTGGGAGTTAGGTGTCTATTTTATATACCAGGTCTACTACCCCAGTAGGGGCGGTTTCTGCTTTTCTCCAAGGCAGGTCAGGGCAGGCCTCAGACTCGCCTTGTTTTCTTTCATTTTCA
The DNA here is from genome assembly GCF_964261635.1 of Lissotriton helveticus. Lineage (NCBI taxonomy): Eukaryota > Metazoa > Chordata > Amphibia > Caudata > Salamandridae > Lissotriton > Lissotriton helveticus. The sequence goes on along the minus strand of NW_027611889.1, from coordinate 1,558 downwards.
TAGCTGCAGGACAGAGAGACAGGCGGTTTGACACCACAGGCCTAATGGTAGCTGTCACCCGAAGCTTCTGGTCCAGTCCAACTCGAATGAGTCGGTAGAACTCTGAAAGCTCCATTCAGGCTCGAGCAAGAATCTTGGCTCCTGGCCATAATGTGCTGAATTTCCATGTGGTTTCTTTTGGCCAACCTCGCTCTTCTATTATACACTAAGAGGTGAAAACAAAGAGTTAGGATTTGAGGTAAAACGTAGAGAAAAATAGATACCCATTGAGTGGACGGTTTGTACAAAAGTGAAACCAGAAATACTGGATTAATCCCAGCTTCCACACTTACCCAAACTGTGTAATCTTAGGCAAATATTTAATTTCATCAATTCTCATTTTCTGTCATTATCGCATAAGAAAGCATGCTGAAATGTGTAATTTCAGAATAACAGCTGTACAAAAAAACTATTGTTTTTAATCTGATAGACTATAATGTTGCTTTATAAATATAAATAAAATCTATCTATAAGAATCTGGGCCACATAAAGGCTTTACATGACAACGAACATCAGTCACCAGAGGGGATGGGGCAGGAATGGTTCTAAGTATCACTTGTAATAAGTTCCTTTCGATGTAGTGCTATAATGTGGCATACTACATGTCCCTGCTATAATGTGGCATACTACATGTCCCTGCCTTCCACATGTCAAAGAAACACTTTTTAAAAAAAATTTGAAGAGACATTCTTATATTTTATGTGATGTTTGTTGCAAGATTTACATGGCAAACATTTTCAGTGCTTGGCTTGTGCACTGTCTTTAAGCACCAAGTTAGACCTTTGACTCAGCTCACCTTTTTTTATTTTTTGGCTCGCTCTCCTATATTAATTTCCACAGCAAAAGCAACACACGTTTTTAGCCAACAACAATCCAAGCAAACATTTGCAATATATTCTTAATATGGCTTTGTTAGCCAATTGAGTGCTTTTTGCCCGGGGGTGTCGGCGTTATATAAATTCTACAATGTGATACGACGAAAACACATTGAAATAGTTCAGTGCTATCCATACATTTTATGTTTATGAAATAAAGTTATCAATGGGATTTGATATCAATATCAAAAAGAGTAAAACACAACAACAAAATTATACATATAACACCTGTTACCTGAGATGGTGTTGTTGTATACCTTTTTGTAAATCACTTAGGGCCAGATGTAGGTCGGTCGGTAACGGGCGAAAATCTGTATTTTCGGCCGTTACCAACCGGTATTGAAGAATTGGTATGTAGGGGCATATTTTTACAGAATCGGTAAATTTACCGATTCTGTAAAATACCGATTCGGTATTTGTGTAAATCCCAGTTGTAGGAGGGACTCTTCTGAGTCCCAAAGGCCCTACAAAATCGGTATTTGAACACACAATCCAATTGGGTGTTAAAATACCGAAATCAGGTGTGCATGCACACCTAGCCATGTGACAGACAGACATGCCCTTAGGCCATGTCTGTGTGCCACATGGCGCACATGCCTATTTTTGGGGTGCCAGAGGGTGTCAAAGTGACACCCCCTGTACCC
>NW_027611888.1:0-18308 GCF_964261635.1 Lissotriton helveticus | reverse complement strand
TATGTGAGAACAAAATTCAAACCTTTTTGTAAGACTTGTACTTGTGTCTGATTCAAAGGACATTTCGAAATGTTAACAACTAAATTCTGTGACTCCTGGTCGACTTCGCTGGTGGTAGTAGACTGTCTCTGGCATTTAGACCTCCTCGATCGTCGGTTGGTTCGGGACCAACATCTAAAAAAGACCCTGCAGTAGCATCGGTAGTTGATTCTGTGGTGGTTTTGGAGGTGGTTGGTTGTTCAGTTCTTGCCTTTTCGGACGAAGCTTCTTGTCGAGGTCTGCCTCGTGGAGGCATTCTACGTGTAGAATCTTCTGAGGATGATGTCTCAGCGTCCGTCGATCTATTTGGTTGATTGCGATTCTGTCTCCTGGCCGCATATATTTCGGCCCAATTATAGACCTCACCTAACTTGTAGTCAACCGTGTCACGTTTGAACTTTCTAAGTTTTCTTTCATTGATCTCTTTGATATATGTATCTAGTTTGGTGTTGATATCTTCCAAAGTGGCACTGAATTCTTCTGGAGTAATTTTTTGACTGAGCTCCTGTTTAAGTTGTTTTACTTCTTTTTCTAGTTCCTCTAGGAGTTTAGAAAGTTCTTCAACAATCAGGAGAATTAAATCAAGTGAGCATTTATTAAGTATGCCATACCATTTCTCAGTGAACCTAGGATTGTTCTTACACAAGGTTGACTTAAGAGGGATTCGCAAACCTCTGGGAATGCGCTGTACACGATGGTAACGAATGAGTGTCGAAGCATGAAGACGTTGGTTGATCTCACGTTTGGCTGTGAACAATAATTGGCGTATATTAGCTTGCGTAGATCCTGTACTCGAAGCAATATAATCCGGCTCCTGGATTAATGAGTATATTCTATCTGTGTCATTAGAGTCAAATTCGAAGGTATCCGCCTTGTTGCTGGTGAGGCCAGCAATATCTGCATAAGACATGGTTTGTGGGTGCAAAAAGCGGTGTGAACCAGAGGGAATTATAGCGCAAACAAATATTAAACCGCTGCACTCCTTAAGTGTATAAGGTAGTTTTGAAGTTTTTCATAATATTCAAATCTTATAGGTACTCCAGGTGTTCACCTCCTGGGTCATGAGGTGCTCAGAACAATGATTCGCGAAAATCCTACAGCGAGTAGGAATAACCTGAAGTACACTTGACTCACAACAGTGCTGTGTGGTTAATCCAATATAATTAGAGAATTTTTGTACATTCCAGTTTTGAGTTTGTTTAAATCGTTTATTTGTTGATCATCATATTTCATTCATATAATTCAACATTGTAATCTTCTGCTTTCTTTTCATTATTAAATCTCAGACGGCGTGTTAATGATCCACATGAATTATTAAATGCCCCAATGCATTTCGCACAAAAGTGCGCTTCCTCAGGGGGTCTGTAATAAAAATAATAAAAATGACAAGAGTAGGTATACTGGTATATTTCCAGGAGGCGGTACAGTGCAACTGAATATACGTGATTAGGAATACTAAGTGGAGTCAACCCAAAAGTGACTAACTCAATAAAATAATGAATAGCGAGAGGTGTACACCAGAGTCCAACCGAAAGTCATGCTTGTGCTCAGAAACGCTGTCCTCTGAGTTTGAAACGCCGGAAAGGGATTACAACAACCAATGAGGGTCAAAAAAGTGAAAGTGACTGTTTGGGGATTTAGAAAGTAACACGAGTCTGTGACTGCAAAGGTGACCGGAGTTATTCGCAAACACTGGCCTTTACTCCAATTAGAAACTGAATTTAATCATATTTTTGAAACACCTCCAATTTTTGCCTACCAACGCACCAAGACCATTCAACAACTCATTAAACAACCCACAGTGACAAAACAAACCATTTTCAAAGGAACCATCCCATGTCACAATTGCAGTCATTGCAACAGTGTAATTCTTGGATCTACCATGATGCATCCTACCCAAGGTACTGTCATTAATCTCCGAGTGAATGCCACATGTGATACGACCAACGTTATCTACATGATAAAATGCCCATGTGGTCTCCCATATGTGGGCAAAACGGAACGAAAAATAAAAATCAGGCTAAACGAACACCGGAGTAACATCCGCACAAAAAATACAAAATCTAATATTGCGGCACACTTCACTCAACAATCCCACAACCCAAGTCAAATACGCTTCTTGATTTTGGAGATAGTAGATAAACAACCACACATCGACAACAATAAAAAATTACTACAGCGAGAACTACACTGGATATATAGACTGCATGCAATTCAGCCTAAAGGACTTAATGAGCGTCTTGAATTTGGGTGTCACCTATGATTAAGTATTCAATCCTATCATTTGAATGTACTGTATTTATTGACCTCCATTGGCTGTGAAATGTAGATAATTTGTAAATAGCTGCATTCAAATATCATGCCCTATTTAGGGATATACCCACAGATATGTGTATTATGTGCACTTACCGTTTCACTTTCTCAGCGTTATATTGCCTTACTTTCAGGTTTTGTGCAGACTGATATTCGTACATAGTACTTTTGACTGTACTGCTAATTTAGGACTTTTGTCACCATTTTTCCGGTGTCTATTTCTTTATTCCACACCCTATATTTATTTTTATTTTTACACATTTCACCTTGCTTGGTGTATCATGGGATGTCTACATTTTAGCTAAGGTCGATGCACGCCACTTTCTTCTTTTTTTTAAAACCCATCGGACTATCTGTAAGCCGCTACGGTCTTTTTTCCTTGTTTACCGTCCGACATGCTTTTTCAATGCGCGACTGCGCATGCGTGGCGTCTTCCGGGTTCCTGCATCGCATGGAGCCGGACTCTCGCTACCACATGTGGTTCTTCTGAACTTTTCACCAATCGGGTAAGCCACCACTAAATATGTTACTCCGATATGTACACTAGTACGCAAGCGTCTCCGACACCTTGACGACTTGATTCTAATGCATGGGGCAGCACACCGTATTGCTTTAATAGTCACTATATTTCATGGTTCCTCCACTCCGGTCACCTTTGCAGTCACAGACTCGTGTTACTTTCTAAATCCCCAAACAGTCACTTTCACTTTTTTGACCCTCATTGGTTGTTGTAATCCCTTTCCGGCGTTTCAAACTCAGAGGACAGCGTTTCTGAGCACAAGCATGACTTTCGGTTGGACTCTGGTGTACACCTCTCGCTATTCATTATTTTATTGAGTTAGTCACTTTTGGGTTGACTCCACTTAGTATTCCTAATCACGTATATTCAGTTGCACTGTACCGCCTCCTGGAAATATACCAGTATACCTACTCTTGTCATTTTTATTATTTTTATTACAGACCCCCTGAGGAAGCGCACTTTTGTGCGAAATGCATTGGGGCATTTAATAATTCATGTGGATCATTAACACGCCGTCTGAGATTTAATAATGAAAAGAAAGCAGAAGATTACAATGTTGAATTATATGAATGAAATATGATGATCAACAAATAAACGATTTAAACAAACTCAAAACTGGAATGTACAAAAATTCTCTAATTATATTGGATTAACCACACAGCACTGTTGTGAGTCAAGTGTACTTCAGGTTATTCCTACTCGCTGTAGGATTTTCGCGAATCATTGTTCTGAGCACCTCATGACCCAGGAGGTGAACACCTGGAGTACCTATAAGATTTGAATATTATGAAAAACTTCAAAACTACCTTATACACTTAAGGAGTGCAGCGGTTTAATATTTGTTTGCGCTATAATTCCCTCTGGTTCACACCGCTTTTTGCACCCACAAACCATGTCTTATGCAGATATTGCTGGCCTCACCAGCAACAAGGCGGATACCTTCGAATTTGACTCTAATGACACAGATAGAATATACTCATTAATCCAGGAGCCGGATTATATTGCTTCGAGTACAGGATCTACGCAAGCTAATATACGCCAATTATTGTTCACAGCCAAACGTGAGATCAACCAACGTCTTCATGCTTCGACACTCATTCGTTACCATCGTGTACAGCGCATTCCCAGAGGTTTGCGAATCCCTCTTAAGTCAACCTTGTGTAAGAACAATCCTAGGTTCACTGAGAAATGGTATGGCATACTTAATAAATGCTCACTTGATTTAATTCTCCTGATTGTTGAAGAACTTTCTAAACTCCTAGAGGAACTAGAAAAAGAAGTAAAACAACTTAAACAGGAGCTCAGTCAAAAAATTACTCCAGAAGAATTCAGTGCCACTTTGGAAGATATCAACACCAAACTAGATACATATATCAAAGAGATCAATGAAAGAAAACTTAGAAAGTTCAAACGTGACACGGTTGACTACAAGTTAGGTGAGGTCTATAATTGGGCCGAAATATATGCGGCCAGGAGACAGAATCGCAATCAACCAAATAGATCGACGGACGCTGAGACATCATCCTCAGAAGATTCTACACGTAGAATGCCTCCACGAGGCAGACCTCGACAAGAAGCTTCGTCCGAAAAGGCAAGAACTGAACAACCAACCACCTCCAAAACCACCACAGAATCAACTACCGATGCTACTGCAGGGTCTTTTTTAGATGTTGGTCCCGAACCAACCGACGATCGAGGAGGTCTAAATGCCAGAGACAGTCTACTACCACCAGCGAAGTCGACCAGGAGTCACAGAATTTAGTTGTTAACATTTCGAAATGTCCTTTGAATCAGACACAAGTACAAGTCTTACAAAAAGGTTTGAATTTTGTTCTCACATACCAAACCAACGAATTGGATATTTCTATTTCATTCTATAAATTCATGAGAACATTACGACTCAGGCACTTTTTTGAAAACATTTGTGTACCTTCCACCACTCCAGAAAAAGATACTCTTCTGGGTCTACGCCCTTCCAGTAATTTTATGGCTCCCATCAGCCACAAGGTTCTAGACGTTTTCGAGAAAGCAGTACAACAAGATCTACACTCGTTGTTCGTCACTCCTACAAACAATCGAAGTAATTTAATGCTGAAAGAAAGACAAGCTATCAAACAACTAGCTAACAACCCATCAGTAACTATAAGTAAAGCTGATAAGGGCGGCGCCATTGTCGTTCTGGACTCCACTTATTACCAACAAAGTATGTATGAACACCTTCACAATCCTGATTTATACATGCCGCTGAGATCAGACCCCACGCAGGCTTTCAAGGATGTATTAACAAAGATTATCGACAAAGCTGTTTCAGCCGAAATCATCACTGACAGGGACAAAAGATACCTTATCAAGGATTACCCTCAGGTACCATATATTTATTTAGTACCTAAAATTCATAAGAACTGCAGTCAACCACCATTCAGACCAATTGTGAGCACCACCAACTCCATACATGCCCCAACGGGCATTTACATTGACAAACACTTACAAGCGAGTGTTAAAGGTATGAGCACATTCATCCAGGACACGACTGATTTCTTAAACAAACTACAACAGATTGTAATACCTAAGGATCAACAAATTGTCCTATGTACGATTGATGTCAACGCATTATATACCTCAATCCCCCATAATTTGGGTTTGGAGGCTCTTGAGACTGCTCTAGTACAAACTGACAAACCACTGGGTCTTCAAGTATTCCTAATGGAATTAATGCAATTCACTTTACATCACAGTTATTTCAGAACACGCGACAATCAATACTATTTGCAACTATCTGGAGTAGCAATGGGCAACTGTGCTGCTCCAGCATATGCTAACCTCTTCATGTATTCATTTGAACAGCAACACATTCTACACAATGCACTTTGGCAACCATACATGTGTGCATACTACAGATATATTGACGATATTTTCCTTGTTTGGCAAGGCACAGAGGTCCAATTTCTTGCCGCAATTAACCACCTCAACACTATTAACGACAGGATTCAATTTACCCACACTTTAAACAATACTGAAATTGCTTTCCTTGACGTACTTGTGAAATTGTGTGGCGACCAATTTATCACTTCCATTTATACTAAAGCTACAGACCGCAACAACTACTTGCACCATAAAAGTTTCCATCAACCAAGTTTGAAAAAACACCTTCCGTATTCTCAACTACTAAGAGCTAAGCGCATTGCTTCTACTGAGGACCTATACAACACCAACAGTTCAAGAATTGTCCAAAAATTCCACCAACGTGGATATCCAGAGCATATCACAGCGGCCGCTGAAGATAGAGTAAAGCTTAAGAACCGAGATGAATTACTGAAACCGAAAGCGAAAGCCCAACAACAAGTGACCCGTAATGTCTTTGTATCTAAATATTCCACAAAATCGAGACAAATTAAAGAGGTTATTCGCAAACACTGGCCTTTACTCCAATTAGAAACTGAATTTAATCATATTTTTGAAACACCTCCAATTTTTGCCTACCAACGCACCAAGACCATTCAACAACTCATTAAACAACCCACAGTGACAAAACAAACCATTTTCAAAGGAACCATCCCATGTCACAATTGCAGTCATTGCAACAGTGTAATTCTTGGATCTACCATGATGCATCCTACCCAAGGTACTGTCATTAATCTCCGAGTGAATGCCACATGTGATACGACCAACGTTATCTACATGATAAAATGCCCATGTGGTCTCCCATATGTGGGCAAAACGGAACGAAAAATAAAAATCAGGCTAAACGAACACCGGAGTAACATCCGCACAAAAAATACAAAATCTAATATTGCGGCACACTTCACTCAACAATCCCACAACCCAAGTCAAATACGCTTCTTGATTTTGGAGATAGTAGATAAACAACCACACATCGACAACAATAAAAAATTACTACAGCGAGAACTACACTGGATATATAGACTGCATGCAATTCAGCCTAAAGGACTTAATGAGCGTCTTGAATTTGGGTGTCACCTATGATTAAGTATTCAATCCTATCATTTGAATGTACTGTATTTATTGACCTCCATTGGCTGTGAAATGTAGATAATTTGTAAATAGCTGCATTCAAATATCATGCCCTATTTAGGGATATACCCACAGATATGTGTATTATGTGCACTTACCGTTTCACTTTCTCAGCGTTATATTGCCTTACTTTCAGGTTTTGTGCAGACTGATATTCGTACATAGTACTTTTGACTGTACTGCTAATTTAGGACTTTTGTCACCATTTTTCCGGTGTCTATTTCTTTATTCCACACCCTATATTTATTTTTATTTTTACACATTTCACCTTGCTTGGTGTATCATGGGATGTCTACATTTTAGCTAAGGTCGATGCACGCCACTTTCTTCTTTTTTTTAAAACCCATCGGACTATCTGTAAGCCGCTACGGTCTTTTTTCCTTGTTTACCGTCCGACATGCTTTTTCAATGCGCGACTGCGCATGCGTGGCGTCTTCCGGGTTCCTGCATCGCATGGAGCCGGACTCTCGCTACCACATGTGGTTCTTCTGAACTTTTCACCAATCGGGTAAGCCACCACTAAATATGTTACTCCGATATGTACACTAGTACGCAAGCGTCTCCGACACCTTGACGACTTGATTCTAATGCATGGGGCAGCACACCGTATTGCTTTAATAGTCACTATATTTCATGGTTCCTCCACTCCGGTCACCTTTGCAGTCACAGACTCGTGTTACTTTCTAAATCCCCAAACAGTCACTTTCACTTTTTTGACCCTCATTGGTTGTTGTAATCCCTTTCCGGCGTTTCAAACTCAGAGGACAGCGTTTCTGAGCACAAGCATGACTTTCGGTTGGACTCTGGTGTACACCTCTCGCTATTCATTATTTTATTGAGTTAGTCACTTTTGGGTTGACTCCACTTAGTATTCCTAATCACGTATATTCAGTTGCACTGTACCGCCTCCTGGAAATATACCAGTATACCTACTCTTGTCATTTTTATTATTTTTATTACAGACCCCCTGAGGAAGCGCACTTTTGTGCGAAATGCATTGGGGCATTTAATAATTCATGTGGATCATTAACACGCCGTCTGAGATTTAATAATGAAAAGAAAGCAGAAGATTACAATGTTGAATTATATGAATGAAATATGATGATCAACAAATAAACGATTTAAACAAACTCAAAACTGGAATGTACAAAAATTCTCTAATTATATTGGATTAACCACACAGCACTGTTGTGAGTCAAGTGTACTTCAGGTTATTCCTACTCGCTGTAGGATTTTCGCGAACTAAGATATTACCCGCCCGCTGCCTCAGCGGTCTTGCCAGCTTGTCTGCCCTGAGCCTCTGGTTGCTGAAGAAGCGAGGTGAGCGCCCCACCCATACGTGAGGCAAAATGGCGGCCCCTTATGTGTCCCAGCTCACCCCTGCTGAACTTTGACTTACTCTGCCCGTCCAGGACTGCGCCTACCCTTATGCGAAAATCTGCAATTCTTTCTTTTCTCCCCGTCTACTCCTCTCCACTTGCCTGCAACTGACCTCTGTCCTCACCTTGTCCTGGCCCTAGTCCCCACCCTGCTTAGCTGTGAATTTTCCCTTGTCATTTGAGATCTAGCTATTTTGCCTGTTGCCCGATGGAGCTACCTGGTTTAGTAATAGGGTAGAAAGGTCGGGGATTCCCTCCTTCCTTGGACGTCACCTACCCAGTCGGTCTTTAGCCAGACTTCCTTTCATCTCTCCTGTCATCTCTTCCCGCATCCTCCCTCTATCTATGTCTCTCCTTCCCTCCTCTCTCAATGTTTTGAGACTGAACTATTTTGTCTGATGCCCGATGGAGCTACCTGGTTTAGCTATAGGGGAGATGGGCCGTGGACTCCCTCCTTGGTCGTTACCTACCCAGTCGGCCTTTAGACATACTTCTTTTCATCTCTCCTTGTTGTATATCCCCTTTCCTCCCTTTTCTCACCCTCCCCTCTACGCTCCATTATTTTGCCCTCCATGTTCTTTTAATGTTTCCCTTGAGACCTAGCTATTTGGCCAAAGCCTAGTGGAGCTACCTGATAGCTATAGAGGAGATGGGTTTTGGGACTCCCCCTCGACCGTCACCTACCCAGCCGGACTTTAGGCAGACCTTCCTTCGTCTTTCTACTGTATCTCCCCCCCACCCCTTTACCCTTACCCCCTTCCCCTCTACACTCCACTTATCTCGTTCTCTATGCTCTTGTAATTGTTTTTCTAGCAACTGTTGTAAATTGAAACAGATGTAATCTTGTAATTTTGTTTAACCTCATGTAAAGCGCTCTGATACCTCCGGGTCTAGCCAGCTCTATATAAAAGCCTTTAAATAAATAAATAAATAAATACATAAATAAATAAAATAAATATTTTACAGGTCATAACCACATAGGTATGATTAAAGAGAAAGGTCACATTTATTGATGTTCTAGGACCACTTGTTTCCTGTACTAAGAAATGTGTGTAGCAGAGAGGCTGATTTCGACTTTAAAGTCTCCTTTTGGGGTATAAAGGTTCCATGATCAAGCCCAGATACCTGCATTCTACAGTGGTGCTGACATCAAGGCATTTAGGTGCCAGTGGCCTAATTATTTTTTTTACCTGTCAATGTTCATTGTCCTTGTTTTTTCAAGGTTGATGCTGAGGCTATTTTGATTGATATAGGAACAAAGTGCATCCAAAAGCCGCTGTTGCACCACTTTGGATCTGGACAATAGAAGGGCATTGTCTGCATTAAGTAGGGAACATGATGGTTTATTTGCCAGTTTGAAGACGTGTGCATTCACTTCACAGAGGGCTGTAGAAAGATCCTCCAAGAATACTATAACGAGAAGGGGAGTAAAGACATTGCCTTGTTTGAGAGTATTCAATGTCTGTATTTTTCAGATAGGGCTTTGCCATCCCTCAGTTTTTCTTGGAGCCAGGTCTTTGAATGCAGGGTAATGATGATTTTCAGTAGGAGGGGCGGTTCCTTGCAGTGAGCTTGTAATATGTTGCACAGGACTGATTCAAAAGTTTTCAGATTTGTTTTCTATTGCTTAAAGATTATCCTTATTTCTTGTTGAAGATGTTTCAACCAAGCTGAGGATAATGGGGTCTCTTCAGGACCGGAGTTTCCTGTGAACTCAAGCCTAAGCCCAAGAAATGCATGACATTTGCGCTGTTTGAAGCTCGTTTCTGAACGGAGTCCATAAAACATGCATATAACAAGGATTTCTTCTTGATTGTTTTATTCATCACAGATGACAATCCCAGAAGGTTTACTGTGGTTCACAGCCCTCAGCTAATCCCTGTTTTATGTGGGGGGGGGGGGGGTTATGTTGTTTTCATCCACCCCCAACCACAAGTCTCATAGCAACAGAATGGCATAGTATTTTGGCCCTATTGTCAACTGAGACTTGGCAATAATTTCCTTTTCATCTTTCCATGACTCAGTGATTTGTCCTGTTGAAATACAGTGATTAAATAAAGGTGTTAATAGGGACATCCAGTATTTTGGGTTGACTTTGAACAGTTATTGCGGTATGCCACTTGGTCCTAGGGTGCCTTCTCATCTGCCCCTATTTATTAAATCAATGACTTGCCTGAGGAGTAGCCTACTGATCCAGTGGATAGGGAAGTACAGGCAACAGTGCTCCACTGAATTAGGTGTCCCATTTCTGCACCAAATTAAGCCCCAGAAATTCCTGCTGCAGTGAGCTCTTTGCTTTGCCTGTTGGATGCAACACTTTCTGTGGCGATTTCAGCCTTGATAATTCCCATTACTTGGGTATGGTGATGCCCTGGGTACTTACTAATAATCTTCATTACTCCGAGTATAGTCTTCCTCTCCACATAATTAACAAAGTGAGCTTCAGCTCCACACCAGAACCCTCCAAAGCAAAAGAGTTATCCTCCAATGCCTCCCATGCCTCCCATCCCTTCCCAATATGGCTGACCAATCACACCACTTGACCTCTAGAAGAGGCGGACCGGTCCAACCCTTCAGCCTCAAACTACCAAGCATAAACATGAAGCCAATGGCCAGATAGGGTGGAAGGTATGGGAACTCATGTGGCGAGGAAGACTATGCGTGGAGAAATGAAGATTACTGACGTAAGTCTTCCTCGCCACATGATTAACAAAGTGAGCATATACCAAAGGCCAAGCGGCTTCATGGAAACTCACAAGAAACCAATGGACCAGAAGGGGATGCCAACGAAGCAGGCAAACCCAAAAGACCATACGAGTGGAAGGACACACCCAAGAGAGAGGCAACCACGTGCAGGAAGAACCAGCCCGGGACAGAGAGACACCAGGAGGTCCGAGAACCCAGACCCCGGAGGGCCGCCAGAGAATCCGCCCAAACCAACAACCGAAGGAAGACAAAGAAGGCACAGAACCAGACCATAGAGGGGCCAAAAGCAACAACAAATACATCCCCAACAGAAGGCAGCAAGCTGGTCCAAACACACCAAGACTGCCCAACAAACAGACAAAAGCGAGAGGAGAGAAATAAGCCCATATGCAGGCACCAAAGAAACAGAGGGCAACCCTACCACAGTGACCCAACAAAAAGCCACAGCAGTAAGAGACGCAGGCCGACCGAAACACAGCAACACCGCACGGTGGACCACCAACAGTTAGAGTGACAAATCCACCTGAGGACCAAAGCAGCAGAACCAGACGAAACAAAACAGACTGGCAAGAGCCGCAAGAACAGAATGAGGTGCAGAAAGGAACCCAGCACGCCAACCTAACAACAAAAAAGAAGAAAGTCACCAAGACCCCCCCAGCAAGGTGATAAACAGGTGGGACACGGACCCCTGGAAGGGAGCACAACAGCAATGAGAGAACCCAGGCACGAACAAGGTAAAACAGACCCAGGAAGCCCCAGGAACAGCCCGGCCCCAAGGGAACCCAACTGGCAAACAGCAAAAAGCGGTAGGACCATAAGGACGCCCATGGATCCCGAAGAGCGGAAGGGACAAGGACCCAAGCCAAGCCACTAGAAAGGAAACAAATGCCCATCAGTAGCAACCCTGCACAAGAAAGCAGAGAAAACGAGGCAGGGAGGGGAACGCATCACTGAGGAGTGAGACTGCCCTCTCAGGGGCCAAGTAAACTGCCCCAGCAACGATCCACAAGTAGTAAGTGAGCCGCCGTAGCAAGCACCCAGGAGGCCAGACAGCTAACCAACAACCAGACTCGACCCAGCCGATAATGAAGAACCAACAGGAACAGGAGCGGACAGGGAGGCAAGGCCACAGGCAGAAACACACCAAAGACGAGAAGGACAGAAGAGCCGGGCGAACAGATCCAGGGCAGCGTAAACCCCTCCATGGAGTCAGCCCGAGCCAGCATGCCCCATTACCCCAAAACCAGGGACAGAGAAGAACAGGAAGCAAACACCACATAAGAACCGCAGGCCCCACCGGGGGAAAGAGAACCAGGTCATCCCAGCATCCCCAGACAAGTAAAAGCACAGTTCGCACATATACCCATGTGGTATACTTCGAAAGAAGTAGTAGCAGACAAATCCATGTCCTGTGCAAAGCTGTGCCCCCAGAAGCACATCACATACCATTGAGCCAAACGCTCCACGGTCCAACTCTCGCAGGAGGAGAAAATAAGAGAGAAGCACCAAGATCAGCACCACCAACAGGTCAAACGTCCCGTCCAGGCCAGAAAAGCCCAGATCCTCGTAAGCAAGGGGCCAGAGGAAAGCGCAAAACCGGGCGCCTGGATGAGAAGGCAGAGAGAGCCACCACTGGGGACTCTAACTGGAACCGGAACAAAAGAGACCCAGTCAAGGACAGCACAACCATGCCAAAAAGCCAAAAAGGGGCCAACCCAGTAACCCCGGGAAAAAACAGGCAGGTGAAAAACCGCCCAGAACAGAAACAAAATGCAGGGGCAGGGCAGGGGCAAACCCCAGACAAGCCAAGGAATGGCCAACAGAAGCCATACGAGAAACTCACCAGCAGGGGGACCAATCGACCCTGCACCGACCAGGACCAGGACCAGGAACTGAAGCACACCCCACAAACCGGAAAAGGCCGCAACCACCTGGCAGGGGGACACCAGAAAAGGAAGACCGCAGGCCACACCTGCAAACAGGGTGGTAAAATTTAGCTGGGTGCCCAACCAGCGACCAAAAGTAAGGGGAAGAAAATGGACACCACCAATCCAGACCAGTCAGAGAAGGGACACCCAAAGAAACTGGTGAAGAGGAGAATGAACCAGAACCCATGACGGCCCAGTGGCACTGAGACTCCCCAGATGTGAAGAGCCCCCAAGAGAAAAGTAATGCCAAACTCTGCCTGCCAACAAGGCACAACGACACCAGAACCACTTCCTGCGGAGGACCCCAACCAAGGTAGAAAACCCCAACACGAAAGTCAAAGGGGCAGAGGATAAACCAAGGGGGAGCACCTGCAAACGGTAAAGCACACCACTGCAAAGCACGGCATGAACACTCAAAATATTGATAGACAAAGAAAGCACAGGTGGGATCTGAACCCTTGGGAAGTGGGAGCCTGAACCACCAGAGGCACAAAACCTACCATTGAGCCATTGTCCTGTGGGTCACACATGAAACCAGACAAAGGGAACAGGCAGAAGGATGTAGGCAACCAAAAACTAAGGGTGGGCGTAGTTCGCGAAGTACCGCTACGCAAAGCTACGCGAAGAGCACTTCGCACTACGCGAACTTCACGTAGCACTACGCGAGCTGTGCAAGATGCGTTTTTAATTATTGCACAGTGCGGACAAGCATCCGGCACTGTGCAAGCATTGAAAACGGCATCTTGCACAGTGCGAGCTGTAGTTTTCTGCTGCTCGAGTAGATTATTACTCGAGCGGCAGCTTTCTCAACGCGTACAGGTAGTTTCTCATTGAGAGCGGTCGCGAGCATGCGCAACCACTCACAATGAGAAACCTGACCTCCTCGCATTGAGAATCTCACCGGGATGTCATTTTGCTTGCTCGTGGTCGCGAACATGACGTTCAGGACCGCGAACAAGCAAAAAATGACCGCTGCACTACGCTACGCTGCACTACGCATATTCGCACTGTGCTATGTGCAGCTCGCGTAGTGCGAAGTTACAAAAACTTCGCAAACTCCGCGAGCATAGCGTAGTGCTTCGCCCAGGGTTACCAAAAACCTGAAGAATTAGAATCAGGATGGGGAAAACACAAAGACCACACCGGTAAACAGAAATCGGATGAACAGGCCCTGCTGGAGAAGAACCTGAGAGATTGAAAAGGCAAACCAGCAAGCACAGACATATACGTACCCTGTAGAAGAGGCGCATGCCGAACCCCCAGCCTGACCCAGCTGCCACCACCAAATGCAGCAGACCAACCAAAGAGCAACAGCACTCAGGACACAAGCAGATGAGCCCATCCACCGAAAACAGGGACAACAGGGCGGGACAGCAGTAGGCAGGACCCACAAAACCAAGACAGAGGCCACCCAGAACATCAGGATAGGCAACAAACGGCCCCCAACTGCCAGGAGCTGAGGAGAAGCCCGACTTGGAGGGGGTGCAGCAGCTGCCAGCCGAGCAGGGAGCTAGAGGAGAAAGGGGCACCATTATCAAGAATCGCCCGAACATAAACCACAATGGGATACACGGAAATCAATGGCAGGAGGAGAACCCACCTGCTGTGGGAGCCTGCGCCACCAGAGGCCGAAGACCCACCAATGAGCTACAGCCTCTCGGACAGTGGCCCCGGTCATGAAAAGGCAAGTCCCCCCAGGAGCAGTCGCAGAACCAAAAGCACACACAGCGACCAAAGAAGCAGCCCAGGGAATGAAAGAACAGGCACCAACAGCAGCCTGTCCTCAACAGACAAGCAGAAGCCAACAACCCCTGGAAACCCCAGGCAGACGCTTAACCACCGATATGTCAATCAGGTTCGAAGGAGAAACAACCACAGAAATGAAGGAGGCCTGGGAGGCCAGACCAGCCACGAGCGAGACCACCTGCATGGCGGTAGAGAACACAGAAGCCAAGACCAGTATGGTGCAGTGCATGGACAGTAACAGAGTAAAGGCTTGTATATCGACAACCCTCAACTTACAATCTAACACCAACTGGAATGAAGAAAAGTAGAGGGGATTCATGCAATTTGCGCCGGAACTGCAAGAAGAAACTCCAAAAGCACACCAATCCGAGGGAGAGGGACACGCCCAGACCTCCCAACAAACAGTAGGGCGTCACGTAGTGTCCGCCCCTAGACAAACCAACCCCGTGGAAACCTCATAAAAATAACGCAATAAAGAGCACCAGGACACACAACAGGTGTGACCCCGTGCCAATAGCACTAGGACAATAACCCCTTCATTAACAAATGAAGAACAGCGGGGGGTAAGGCGTGGACATTGGGGGAAAGAGACCCAGCCCCCCAGGAGAACAGCAAAGGCCGTAGTCATCGCAGCCCGAAACAGAGCCCAAAGGACAGGAAAAAAAAGCCCAGTGGGGATTTAAGAACCAACGCCAGTCACACCGGAGGATCTGCCCCATGTAAAAGGGAAAGTACAGCTGGAACACCACAAGCAGTGAGCAAAACCTCGCCACAGACTGAACAGCAACAGTGCGAGACTCCAAAAAGGCGAAAAAACGCCACAGACAACCGGGTAAGAGAGGAAACAGAGGAAGGTAGGGGGATGATCCCCAAGCAAACAGGCCTTCTATAGCAGGGCCACCACACAGGGATCAAGTACCTGCTAAAGCAGGAACACACTTACCTGAACAGCACACCTGGAGAGTCAGGGCAGAACTAAAAAAACAAGCTGAAGGGTTGGGCTGGCCTGTCTCTAATAGAGGTCAAGGGTGTAATGTATCGGACATATTGGGAAGGGTTGGGAGGCATGGGAGGCTAACTTTTTTGCTTTGGAGAGTTCTGATATAGAGCTGAAGGTCACTTTGTTAATCATGTGGCAAGGAAGACTTAGGAGGATGTAATGTATTATTCTCATTGGTGAACTGTTATGTTTGCAGTTTTTGCCACTGGGTGATCTTGTTGACTGTTGTTCACGATTTTCCAGTACTTTTTCACATTTCTACATTTACTAGCTAGAAGAAGCATTGCCCACATGTTATCATGAGCAGTTTGTCTGAGTGCCAACAATTCCTTCTTTTAGAATGTCCTTGCTGATATGCTCAGCTCGATTGGGTCGTTTTTAAGGGATTTAAGCAGTTTGTATAGATCTTTTTCAAGGGCGCTGGCATGTGGTGGTAGCCTACAACAGAATCTTTTGTTTCCTGTGAGTTCCCAGGCTGTAGTCGGGCTCAGGCCTCCTAATGCGAGATGTTCTATGGATTGTCAACAGTCTCCTTGATATCCTTCGCTGAGAAGCCTTTCCATCTTGATTTCTGTAGGCTGGAGGTTGTTGATGCAGAGCCTGAGTCAACATTTGTCGGCATGAGCAGGCATTTATTACTTAGATGCAAGGCTCAAGTCGGGGTACCACTTGGGTGAACGGCGTCCCCCCACTTATTTTACCGGGTGAACGCCATCCCCCCTGCCCAAAAGCTGGCCGCATTGAGGACTTCACCAACGTGAACGAGCTGTATGGAAAGACTGCAGAGGCTTTCAAGATTTCCCTCTCGGAGGAGTGTATACTTTTACCACTAAGTATGGCGGGTCATGGATTACACTGGGAAGGAGCAAGGCAACTGCCAGGGGGCACATGGCGGTAGCAGTTGTACTAGGCTACAAGAAGGCCCCTTAGGAAAGAGTGAACTGTGGTCAATGGCCAGCGCCTGATCTGGTGAATGTACTGTAGATTTTGGGAGAGCTGAAATGTAGCGGAATTGTGCCTGCCCCATCGACGTGTAACCTTGCGGGGTCGATTCACAGTGCTTTGCACAGAATCGCTCCCAAAATCACACAGAGAATGACGCTACATTCCACAGTGTGTTAACGTGGCCCCCCAAGTGAAGCGGGTCTCCCTGTAATAAAAGGGGAATACCTTCTGTGACGTCACTTCCTGTGACACAACCTAACTTGGAGCATCCCCCCACTTCTTTTTTTAGGACTTGTGCACTACTTAGATGCAGGACCTGCAGACTATGATCACTTTGTTGGTAAACACCGATGTTAAAGTGCACCAGGTATCCAAAAAGGGACTGGCTCATAAAGGTGTAGTCTATAGTCAAGCATAACTTCAAGGCAGTATAAGTTGGTGACAGGGGTTGATCCACGCCTGCTCTACCATTCAGTGATCTATGGCTGGCTTGCAAGCATACACCCAGGATTTTTTCCCAAAAAACATCATGTCTCTTGGTGGGAGGAATCACCTTATGGGGAATATACTGTAGATCATCCTGTAGTAACATGGTCTCATCTCCTTGGGTATTGATTAGTAAATCAGCATTTTTGGCTGAATTCTGTTATTATTGACTTCATCTTGTGTATGATATTGTGTTTTGAGTGAGGGTGTGTGTGAATGTAAATATTTATTAATACAAGAGGGACACAAGGTTGCACCCCCCGTTGTGGACTAATGAGATAATGATCCAGGATTTATGAAGGGCAATTTCTTCAGTGTCGATGTCCAGGTCTGAGGTGATATAAATGACTAGGCTGCCTTTTGGTCTACCAAGTTCTCTTTACCTTGAGCCCCCCCAAATGAAGACTCGCTATGGCTCAAAGGCAATCTCACTCTGGTGCAGTGATTTCAGCCTGGAACACTCTTTCACAAGAATTCTGACTCCAATCACCCCTTTCTGGAAGCATTAAAGGCCCACATCTTCAGATACATGTTCCATAGACAATGTACAATACATTTGGTAACTATTTGAAGTTCAGTTTACGTCCCCATCTCAATGTATCTCTATTGCCTTAGAATTTTTCACTGTTAGCGACCTAATACCAATGAGTTTCAGTTGCACTATTAACATTATAAAATAAATAAATGGGGTAGAGGTACTGGACTCAATGCAAGAATAAAACAGCTTTATTATCAAATTCCAAATATTTCTAAATTCTGTTTTTGGACTTCAAAATGTCTCTTATTGTAATCGCTGTACACAATGGAGAAAAATAAAACACAACTTGAGTCAGCCTTGAGTCATTACGTCAATTTAGTTTCCTTTGAGAATGGCAAATATTTTACATGAAGTAATTAAGATTATTGAGTTCTGAAAATAGTTATGAGAATTCTTATTGAGGTAATGTGACTGAAAGAAGCTTCATTTGAATATCTTATTACATTGTATATGCAGATGTAATATGTAGTTACACTGAGACAGCTGAAAGAATACCTAAAATATATGACCAAAATAATTGCAATGCTAGTTCTTACTGAACATTGGTGCACACGTTTATGTAAATTACGTTAATTGAATCATTCATTACACTTTACAACTTCATGGAGAAGATGTGTGTGAGTGGGGGTCCGGCTGATTGGAGGTGTGTGGTAGGTTTGTAGACCTTTATGCGGTT